>NW_015642825.1:1260725-1291394 GCF_001515625.1 Sinocyclocheilus rhinocerous
AAAAAAAAAAAAAAAAAAAGAGAGACTGTTTCTTTGAAAAATGGTTAGTAATTTCTAATCAAAGAGAGGGGGAGATTTCACGGTCATACATATCTGTCTGTGCAACATCTCCTGCACATTTCTCAAGTTTATCAGCAAAGGCAGTAATAATTAGCATAAAATCCCATTTTAGCGCGTAGGAAAAAAAGGTACAAAAGCTGTCACTGGGGCAGTATCCTTTCAAAAGGTACTACTAATATGTACTATGTATTTAGGTTTTAATATGTACACTGGAGCTACTAATATGTACCCTAAAGGTACTAATATGCACCTTTTAGGGGTAAATATGGTACAAAGTTGTGCTTTTTGAAAAGGTGTCGCCCTAATGACAGCTTTTGTACCTTTTTTCTGAGAGTGTGGATGTTTATGTAATAATTTATTTGCTTTTCATGCCAGAAAACCGTTTGATTTGAACTGTTGGTTATAATATGATTCATGAAAACAGAAAAGACACAACTGTTGTGCTTATAAAAATGATATTCTGAATCGTCACGCGTGTCTTTTTGGACTGATCATAATGACTTTGAATCATCAAATACGAGTAGCGTCGCACTGCTCTCTACAGGTCATATTGTGAATTGCACTTCATTTTCATGACACAGGACTGGATAGCTACCTGAACTGTCTGTTCCTCATCATCGCTACACTGTAAAAAATGACCGTGAATTTAACGGTAAAAGACTGTAAAAATGCTACAGTAAAAACCTGTTAAATGGTTAACGGTAAATTCCCCTACTATATACGGTGAAAAACTGTATTGGACATTACATGTATTGGACATTAATTTGACGGTAGTATACTGTTTTTGGAAGTGAAAAAGACAGTATAATTTACAGAGAATAACCATAAATTGACATTCCCAGAATTCCCTGCGTTACATTTCAAATTTGATGTTTTTTTTGTTGAAATAACTGTTTCTTCTTAGTTTTTTCTTATCAGTTTTGTATATTAGGGTTGTGTGTTACACCTAATGTTGTTAAATGAATGTTTATTGCATTATTTCAGTTTCATGTGTGTCACCATGATGGTGTTTAGTGTTTGTGTGAATGACACTGTGCACCTTCTATATATGTTAGTATTTAAAAGCTGCTTGTGATGGGCTTTGGTTCATCATGTGACTTTCTCATCACCACCTGCATTTGGTGGTTATCAGTGTATTACAAAGGTACAAAACAGATTTCAGTACTTCAATAGGTTGGTATATTAACACTATATCAGTTACAGTATTTAACTGTAAATTTAAGTTAAAACCGTAAAACCTAAAACGTTGCTACCACATTTTTTACGGTAAAATTCCAGCTACCACAGCTGTCGGTTTTTTACCGTAAATTTTACGGAATTTTTTTTACAGTGTAGTTCTCCTACCTGTCTGACATCAGGTACATTGACGGTCTTCTTGGCGGTGGCCACATGGCCCACAATGCCTGTGTCCAGCGGGTACACGATCTCACTGTCCGGTGGCACCAGACACTCCTCCAGTGTGGCATCTTTATGGACGTTGAAGATTCGTGTGGCCAGTTCAGCTATGCCGTTCCTCTGGCGGTACATGAAGAGGCTCATGCGGTCGGCCCGCATAATAAAAGTGAGATGCCGCATGAGGTTGAACACGGCCCTCTCCATCTGCAGGTTTTCCTGCATGTCCCGCACCATATCGAAAATGATCTCGCACTCTTCAATAGAGCTCAAGTCGTGGTAAGAGCTGATGTCCACTTCTGTTTTCTTGGTGGTCGCTAGAAGGTCGGAGATGACCTTCGCCCGGAACCTGGAGTCATAGTACTGCTTGGCAAAAGTTGGATTACTGTCCAAAAACTTCTCAGCCACATCCTTGTCCACTGCAGTCATTTTTTTAGCTGTCAGTGAAGTGTAACACTTGAAAGGGTTTTCTATATAGGGTTAGAGTTGCCCAAAGCTTCTGTGTTGTCCTATGCACCTGGGCAGCAGGACGGTGAGAAACACTTGGGATTACTGGAGATTGTTTTAAAGAGGCGTCTGTGTGTTCTTATAATCCTGTGTCCAATAGTAATTAGGATTATGACATTCACCTGACAGCAGTCACAGTATGCATAAACACGTGTTGACACAGTTAGTACATCTGGAAAATTAAGAACTTTCTTTAAACATTGAGGTTGCTGCTTGTCTGAATTGTCACTAATTTAGTGTTGCAAACCTGCAAGCCTAAACTCCTGTCTTTCAGTATTATGTACGTGAAAAGCAAATACATAAAGCACCTTTCAAAAGTTTGCGGTTGGTACGATTTTGAAAGAAACTAATACTTTTATTCAGCAAGCTTACATTAAATTGATCAAAAGTGACTGTAAACACTTTTGTAATGTTACAAAAAATATAGATTTCATATGAATGCTGTTCTTTTTTACTTTCTATTCATCAAAAAATAATCAGATAATAATCAGAAATGTTTCTTTAGTCGCAAATCAGCATATTAGAATGATTTCTGAAGGATCATGTGACACTGAAGACTGGAGTAATGATGCTGAAAATTCAGCTTTGATCACAGGAATAAATTATATTTTAAAACATATTAAAATAGAAAACTATTATTTTAAATTTTAATAATATTTCACAATATTACAGTTTTACATTTCAAAAACATATGTGTATGTGCGTGTTTGTGTAGTAAGTATATGATGACAATTGTTTCACTCTACCATTTAGTAATGGCAAACTTTATTTACATAAATACATTTACATTGCTATTAAGAACGCATTATTTATAAAATTCCGTGTACACTGAAAATAGCGTTTAAAACATCTCAAGATCAACTTAATAAAGGCACTTAATATATTTGTTTGAAAAACTGTACAAATGAAATGTCTGTTTTATGTAACTTGTATGTATTTCAAAAAAGGCAAATCTTGACGGCGCTCACTTTGAAAGAGCGCAAGCTTATTCAGTTCAGTGTTTTCATTCTGACGTCAAAAAAGCAGATGGAATTAATAAACGTTGGCCCTGAAAGAGAACGGAAAAAATGCTGAGTGTAAATATCTAGTATTTTAAAAAGGCCTAATACCTTGAGAATTTTGTTGCAAAAATTGCTTCAGTAAATTTCCACTTCCATATATTTATTCTATTCCATGTTCATGTCTTTTCATAACGTGTATGTCTCTTTATAACTATGGGCTAAATATGCTGAAAAACAGAAAATACAGAAGCAGTTACCTTGAAAATACCGAGATGGTCATGAGCCCCAGAAGCAGCTCAAAGCTGTAGAAGCAGAGCAGCACAGCATTGAGCACAAACTCCAGCCGTAACACAAAGGTCTGCAGCAGCAGGTAGTAGACGCTCAGCACTGCACAGGGCACCAGAACAGCAACACTCACAAACAGAGCCAGAGAGCGCTGACACAGGTTCCCCTTCCAGCCTGAACGTCAGAATTTACAGGCCATTATTTGCTACATGCATCAACGCACTTTCACCAGTACAAAGTGTGCACAACAAACAGGGTAATCAATCTTTATCATCCATCTGTTATGATGACATTCATCCACTCATTGCATTAGCAGGGTTGAGAGGTTCAGAACTGAACAGAGAAAGTCTTAAATTACAATTCAGTTCCCGCAATTTTAACTGGATTTAAACTGATGCCACAAACAGGATGTAAAATAAGGATGTTGTTAAATTAGTAAAATAAGTAGTTTTTATGTATTTCCATTTTCATATGAATTACTCATCAACATGATATTGATACTTTTCATTATTTTTTAAAGAGGTCATATGATGCGATTTCAAGTTTCCTTTCTCTTTGGAGTGTTAACACTATATTTTCTTGAATGCTGTAATTTAGCACAATGTCTTCTAAATCAAGCCAAATACTATAAATATAAACAAAATGAAAATGAATGCTGTGATAATGACTTTGACATTTGTATTTAAATGACCGAGAAATACACAACCGTTCAAAAAGTTTGGGGTTGATAAGATTTCTCAATGTTTTTGAAAGATATCTCTATAAAAAATAAAACAGTAAAAACAGTGATATTGTGAAATATTATTAGCATTTAAAATAATTGTGTTCTATTAATGATCTATGGATACATAATGATCTATGAATATATTTTAATTCAATATATATAAGTGTGTAAAACAGTTATGCTGGAAACCGAAATACATTTTTTTTCAGAATCCTTTGATGAATATAAAGTTCAAAAGAACTGCATTTATTTGAAATAGAAATCTTTCGTAAAATTATAAATGTCTTTACTGTCACTTTTGATCAATATAATGCATCCTTGCTGAATGAAAGTATTAATTAACTGTGGATAAAGTATTAAATAGTGTAATTATAAATATTATTTTGCAAAACTTGTGTACGACTAATTCCTCTGTTGTGTGACTGTATTATATGTACTTATACTGTGAATGCATTGTATTTTGAATTAGATTCCTCTTCCCGGCATTTCAATTCAAAGTTCTGAATTCAGTTTTGCACAACCCTGCTCCAAAGAGTGGGCTTCTGAATGAGGACGATTTTAGTCCTCTGAATAAAATAAGAGTTGATTTTACAGCTACTTCAAGAACAGCACACTGACCATAGAAGAGTCTGAGGGTTTCCAGGCCCAAGAAGAGGAGCAGCAGGACAACATCCAATATCAGATTGGCTTGTGGGTAAGGCAGGATCACCCCTACAAACGGCACAGCAAACACCGATTACTTCACATATAAAAAAACATATACATCTCAACCGCTCAACGCTTTATTGAGCCCATACATCACCTTTGTAGATAAACATAAGAATCTCAGCGACGAAGAATGCTGCAAAATACCAGCCGTTCAAGTGAAACAGGATCTGCAGTGGTGTGGAGGACAACTGAGATACTTTGTTAAGAAGCAACATAAACGGTAAACAAAGATAGAGGTGTAATTCAGAAATTTGTAATGGAAGGATACGACAGGTTGTCTTCCTGCAAAAGCAAAATTAAATACTGAATTAATGAACAATGTAGGTGTGTAAGGAGAGACTGGGGCAAAAGCAAAATTAAATACTGAATTAATGAACAATGTAGGTGTGTAAGAAGAGACTGGGAATTGTTGTAACTCCCTCTGTCTCTTTCTGTTTTTGGTCCTAAATCTCTCAAAAATGTACCAACCTCAGACTACAATCATTATCAGTCAATTTAAGATCTGTTATCACAAAGCAAACTTTAAGAAATAATGCTGAATATGTCAAACTAATTAGATAATCTGTTGCAACATGAAATTCACATTCTCATTAAATCCATCTTTTTAAAGGGGTCATATCATGTGGCTAAAAAGAACATTATTTTGTGTATTTGGTGTAATGAAATGTGTTTATGCGGTTTAAGGTTAAAAAAAAACATTATTTTCCACATACTATACATTATTGTTTCTCCTCTATGCCCCCGCCTTTCTGAAACGCGTCGATTTTTACAAAGCTCATCGGTCGGCGTTATGCTAATCTTCCCACATTGTGATGTAGACATGTGGGGGCGTGTTAGAACGAGCCGTTTTAGGTAGGCGTGGTTGACTTTTAACTTTTATAAAGAATATCTCTTTGGATTTGAGACTTTAGTCTTTGCAACTTTACAGATCTTCTTTATGCACCAAGAGCTTGTAACACTCCAAAGAGGAAAACTTGAAATCGAATCATATGACCCCTTTAAATACACAACACTGATTTTAAAATATGAAAATAAATCATACCCGCATTTGATTCAAATTTTTTTTTTTTTTTTTTTTAATACTTGGTAGTTTGGAAACCAGTTTCCGCCACTGAATAATTAATAATAATAATAATAATAATAATAAGTAATTGCGACTTTTATTTCACAATTCTGGCTTTTTTGTTTGTTTGTCAAAGTCCTATTCTCAGGGGAGAAAAGACTGTTTTCTTAGAATTGCGAGTTTATATCACGCAATAGCGAGTTTGTATCTCGCAAATCTGAGAAAAGGTTCAGAATTGTGAGATAAAAGGTCACAATTACATTTTTCTCCAGCGGGCATCCATTCACTAACGTTACCGAAAAGTTAACACTTTTGGAGTTCTTCTCAAACAGCAAAGTTTTGCTGAAACTTTTGAAGTGACTATCAGACAGGAGCAACACATGGGCTTTAACACCTGAAGAATATAGTGGGTATGTAACGTTACACGAATGAATGCAGCTCATGCTTGCTTTACACAACAAGCGATAAAAACTAACGACCCCATGACGCACAATCACCCCAGTCTAGCATTTATATTACATTAAGTGCTCGGTTCATAAGCACATCACAGGCAACTCACTAGAATTCGAGTTCATAAATATTTCCTGGCATCACAAAACGACAGTAGTGTTGTGAATGGCTAGCATTAGCTAGAAGATGCTTGCCCTTCATTCGAATCAAGAGCATTAATTGATCGCTTGTTCTTTACCAAAACGTTTTATTCGGCTTCATAAAAGCCATTCGCTCTGTTCACAATAAAACATAAGTAAATGTGTGCCGACATTAAGCTAAATCCACTCTAGTTAGGATCAAATCCCAAACACCTTTCTGCTTACCGTGTGCGGCCATGTTGAATTGCCATGGAAACGGCATACTGTGGGCGGAGACAACCATCAGCCGTCCAATCAAAACACGCATGAAGAAAACAAGCGCGTTTAGTTGATAACTGTACGTCTTTATTTGAGCAGAAACGATTTTACTGCATTCTATTTTACTTATAAATTGAGTTCAGTACACTGTACGAAAGTACATGCTTTTTAAAGAAAACAACTTTTTGTTGATTACCAGATAAAACCACTGCTGAAACAGAAAGACAACACCGCAAACAGGCTGTAATAATAAAAAAAAAAGACTAAATAAAATTACAATTTCTGCATTACTACTGAATCACTTAATCATTTAACACATATTATGATGTGAATTAGCTACAGTTACGCTATCGTCATGAATGTCTATGAATGATTTCTGTTCCGTGTCATAGTTTATGTGGAACTGTTTCGCTCCTTGTGCTCCTAAGAGAAAAGGAATGAGAAGGCATGTCAGTCTAATCGATCTTATACCACACTAAAGATAGATATGCAAAATAATCATGCAAGTAAAGAAGTCTGTGAAGGTTTGCCTTCAGCTTTTGATGATGCATTGGGGTCCTGCAGTGTTCGTCTTTGGCCTCTTCCTCACTGGCATAGATGGCATTACACAAGCTGCAGAAGTAACCCACCACAGGCCGAACAAACTCTGTCCCTGTTGGTAAAGCACAACAGATCAGTTGAGCAGAAGCAGAGCTGTACGGTCCACATAGCACGACGTCGAGTGCCTTACTAGCTACACATGCTCTTACCCACTGGATCCATCACAGGTGTTTGCATCTCTGACACGATGTCTGAATTTTCCGCCTTCGTTCCGCTTCCTTCATCAGCTGCAGAATCTTGCTTCTCATCTGCCTTTGAGTTGACATCTTGATTATCATTCGAGGACTCCTAAAATCAGTGTAATTTATCATCAAACTCAAGAGTATCAGTAGTTATACAGCACAGCAGCATCTGAAAGCTTGCAAAACAGGGATTTGACCAAAGCCAGGTGGTTAAATTGCAAAAGAGAATGATTCACCTTGACATTCGCTGATGTTTGGATAGACGGCTGCTCAGAAATCGCAGAGATTTGTGTCTTGGATTCATCATTTTCCTCCTCGAACGCAGTAGATGCTTGTAGAGAACCATCACTAGGTCCATGTAGAAAGTACCGAGCAAACAACACAAAACAAATAGGAGTACATTTGGTGTATGGATGCAATGAATGATTTTCATCAATCAGATAACTTTTATGACTTGTGAAAAAATACATTGTTTACATTCAAAAAATTTGCAAATTGAAGACTATAAAAACATATTTAGACCACGCGAAACAGCATGTGGAAAAATGTTTACAAATATGAACGTTACACAACACAAAGTCAAGTGTTTGTCCAGTTTTCAATAAGAGGAACAGTAACACACGACTCAAAGACTTCTATTTCCTGTTACATGTTATAATCCCATTACAGTTACTGTTCTCATAAAAATAGCATTACCTGTGTTAGATGTAGGATTCAATTAAACACTGTGCATTTAAAACCAAAATTTAACGTCCAAAAAATATTTTATCAGAATAAATCATTTTCTCTGTTGTACTCAAGCTGGTTGATATAAAGCTCAGTAATATCTAATGGCGACCTATGATGAGCCTTGTAGCAAAGCACATCTCAAACACACTAAACGGCACACACCTCTGTCCAAAAACCTGACAAAGGCAACTCACATCAAACCCTATGCTTATTATTTCATTTGAATATGAAGTGCTTTTGTGCTTCGAACTGTTTGGGGTTGTGCACTTTTGTCAAGCATTTTTACCCAAAGAAATACATTTTTCACTATTGTTAACGGACATCACTTGACTAATTGTTAATGATGCAGACTATAATCAATTTTGCAGGTCTTGAAATATATATAAATTACTATCAAATACCTTTTATTTAAATGAGCATGTTTGGTAGACACTGAAATCTTGGGATTTTTTCCAGCAACTGTAATTTTATTCATGTTGGCTGCAGCTACAACCTTTTCAGCATCAGAGGCCTTTTTCATTTCAATCAGTCCCTGGGGGGGAAAAAGAAGAACATTTTAAGATTTCATTGATGGAAGCACTGAATCAGCAGTTATATCTACTAACCGTTTGATGGAGGCGAAACATCCAATGGCATACTACCTTTCCATATGGTTCTGCGATGCTCAGGAAATCTGCATCAGTGTACTCATCAGGCATTGGAAGGTTTCTGATCTGGAGAACTCTGCCATACGCTTCCTGAAGTATTGGAAAGCGGCAGAACACCGTGTTAGCTGAGCTGTGTACAATCAATGATTCGGCAATGTATACACGTGTTTTGTGGCCCCCATAAAAAGACATGCACTGCTAAAAAGACACTTTATTTGAGATTCATATTGGACCCTGAGAGAAATTATTTATTGATTTTTACCTCCTCATCACTAGATGCTTGCATGATTGTGTCCATGTTGGTTTCCTTTCCTTCCTGAGCCTCAGCATCTTCTTCAGAGATCTCAGCCATCACTACTGTACTCTCCTCACTGGAAGCCAGTGTGCTTGAGGGCTCCTTATTGTTCTCTTCAATATCTTCCTTAACTTTCTCTTTCTCGGAGTCAATCCTTTGCCTGAAACAGAATCGAATATCATCTGATGTGTTTTTCAGACCACACAAGCACAAAAGGAGAATTAGTCATTTAAATGTAAGCTACCCCTCGTTCAATTGGCTGTATTTCTTTGACACTGTTATCCTTAAGTTTCTGCCACCTAGTTTAATGTGTTGCCTTTTACACTCGGCTTCAAGTTTTGCAGCATCGGCAGCATTCACCATCTCAATTAATGCCTTCTCCACCTGCAATGAAAACGTAATTAACATAATTCTACATATATCACACAGACAAAACCTGCACCTCACATATCATGAACAATTAAGAGTAGAGCTGTAAGAATATCGTAATGATAAAAATCGAATATATCAACAATAAGTTAACTACTTCAGAAAGCCTTAATGAATCGATTCAGAACAAATAGAACTATTTGTTGAATCAGTTTTAATATATGCATAAAAATATTACTGTTTATGTGACATTACGATTAAATATAAAGTTTGTTCGTGGAAAAATGTGGAAAACATGCTTCGTTTTCTTATGTTTAGAAAATAAAATCAAACTGTCTAAATGGTTAAAAATGATTTTAAAAAAAAGAGCAAATACATAGATTGAGCTATATCTGACAAATATCATCAGAAGCTAAAAAAATACCAATAGGCCTATATTTTAAGTCATATCACCTAGCCGTAAGAGGCCCATAACATTCAAGACCAATATGTTTTCAAACGAATTACAAAAATTAGATTGCAAATAAACTGTTTGATATTTTGCTTACACTTTTTCCTTCAATTCAATGTTGAAGTTATGCTTTCATTTGATCACTTTACCTTTCGATTGCTGCGAACTAGACAGCAGCCTGCCACATCTCCGTATTTTTTCCCGATTTTCAGCAAATCTGCTTCACTGTATTTTTTAGCCACTGGAAAACCTGCCACCTCAAGAACTTTGCCAAACTTTTCCTAAAAATAAAATAAAAATAAATAAATAAATAAAAAAGCAACTTAAAGAACTCAAAATCCCTTTGTGCAATTTATAGAAGACATCATAATTTGTGTTCCATATTTACACAATCACAAACCCTTTGAGGGAAAAACAGACTAACCTCAGTGCTTGAAGTCCAGATCTCCTTTTCATCCCCTAAAACAGAATGGACATACTTACTCAATTATATTTGAAATATGGCTAAAGAACAAAACTTTTTTGTAAAACTGTTTTAGGAAAACATGCAGCAGAACTTTACAGCTTTTACGGTTGAATTATTCAATAACTGTGTAAAATAAATACCTTGTTCTGTCAACACTCCCTCCTTATCTAGATTTTCTGAGAAATCTGCTGACTCCTACACGAACAAAACAGACAGATGTGTTTCTTTATCTTTTGTAAATATAGAATGTAACATTATTAGTTATGCATCACTACCAAGTGAAATACTTAAATTGTGAACATTTATATTCAATCAAAGGGGATCAGGAAATTGTCACGTCGCACGAATGAGCACCAAAGCTGCTGGGCCATGACTCTAACAATTATTTGATATCCTTTTCTAGATACTGAGTCCTCAATTTCAAAATGTAGGTAACTGTAACTCTCATTTGCGTTTACCTCCTCCATCTCCACCATATCGCCTTTTTGCTCCCCTTGTTGAAGCTCGTATTGTTCTCCGTGTTGAAGCTCTTTTTGCTCTTCTTGTTTAAGCTCTTTTTGCTGAAGCTCTTTTTGCTCTCCTTGTTGAAGCTCTTTTGGCTCTTCTTTAAGCTCTTGCTTTTCTTGAAGCTCATTTTGTTCTCCGTGTTGAAGCTCTTTATGCTCTTCTTGTTTAAGCTCTTTTTGCTTTTCTTGAAGCTCTTTTGGCTCTTCTTGAAGCTCTTTTTGCTTTTCTTGAAGCTCGTTTTGTTCTCTGTGTTGAAGCTCTCTATGCTCTTCTTGTTTAAGCTCTTTTTGCAGAATCTCTTTTTTCTCAACTTCTTGAAGCTCTTTTGGCTCTTCTTTAAGCTCTTTTTGCAGAATCTCTTTTTTCTCAACTTCTTGAAGCTCTTTTTGCTCTCCTTGTTGAAGCTCTTTTGGCTCTTCTTTAAGCTCTTTTTGCTTTTCTTGACGCTCGTTTTGTTCTCCGTGTTGAAGCTCTTTTTGCTCTCCTTGCTGAAGCTCTTTTTGGCTCTTCTTTTTTTTCTCAACTTCTTGAAGCTCTTTTTGGTTTTCTTGAAGTACTTTTTGCTTATTCTCAAGCTCTTTTTGCTCGTCTTGAAGCTCTTTTGGCTCTTCTTGAAGCTCTTTTTGCTCTCCTTGTTGAAGCTCTTTTTGCTTTTCTTGAAGCTCTTTTTGTTCTCCTTGTTGAAGCTCTTTGGCTTCCTTACAATCGCTTGATCTATCTGAAGTTGTAGCAGTTGGTACATGCTCTGACGTCTCTGGCTGTATGCTCGATGTGTCCATGTCTGAAGGTTTAGTCTGATCATCTGACTCGTTCACAGCTTGGACATCTTCAGATGCATCCTGTTCCTGTTCATCTGAGGTATCATGCACCTCATCATCCATCTCTTCATCTACTGTGAGCTCATCTTCTGAATTCAGTGCCTCACCATCATCTGCTATAACTGCCACTCCTTCAAGATCACTATCATCAGCCATGACGTTTGTTCTCCGTGTTGAAGCTCTTTTTGCTCTCCTTGCTGAAGCTCTTTTGGCTCTTCTTTAAGCTCTTTTTGCTTTTCTTGACGCTCGTTTTGTTCTCCGTGTTGAAGCTCTTTTTGCTCTTCTTGTTTAAGCTCTTTTTGCCGAATCTTTTTTTTCTCAACTTCTTGAAGCTCTTTTTGGTTTTCTTGAAGTACTTTTTGCTTATTCTCAAGCTCTTTTTGCTCGTCTTGAAGCTCTTTTGGCTCTTCTTGAAGCTCTTTTTGCTCTCCTTGTTGAAGCTCTTTTTGCTTTTCTTGAAGCTCTTTTTGTTCTCCTTGTTGAAGCTCTTTGGCTTCCTTACAATCGCTTGATCTATCTGAAGTTGTAGCAGTTGGTACATGCTCTGACGTCTCTGGCTGTATGCTCGATGTGTCCATGTCTGAAGGTTTAGTCTGATCATCTGACTCGTTCACAGCTTGGACATCTTCAGATGCATCCTGTTCCTGTTCATCTGAGGTATCATGCACCTCATCATCCATCTCTTCATCTACTGTGAGCTCATCTTCTGAATTCAGTGCCTCACCATCATCTGCTATAACTGCCACTCCTTCAAGATCACTATCATCAGCCATGACGTCAGACTGATCGTTGTCGTCTTCAACAGTCTCCTCCACACTCTCTACTGTTTTTGTTTTTTGTTTCTGGTCTTTAGAAGGAGTGCTTCTTTTAGAACGGGATTTGGATGAGCTGTCCCGTTTTGAGCTCTCTTTGGTTCTCTCCCGTGAGCGTCCACTTTCTTCTCGTTTCTTAGAGTCTAGACTCCTGCGAGACCTGGACCTCTCCTCAGAAGCTCTTCGTTTGGGGCTGGGAGAATCTCTGTGGGATCTCCTTCTTGGGCTGCAACTCCTCCTCCTTCTCCTGCTGCTATAAGGTACTGGTGATTTTTCTTTGTCAGCATCCTTCATACTAGACCATTAAGAGAAAAAACATGTTATTTTAGAAGTAGAGTGGAAAAAATGTGCACCAAATTAAGGTCAAGTGTGTAATGTCACTGGCGTTACACCGTGTCCTAACTACATGCGCCGCAAAGCGATAAAAGGTATCTTTTCCATGTTAATCAGAGTTTTTGTCCTAACCAGCCACGAAGGCAACACACAGTTTCTATTTTAGCAACCCTCTCGGATGGAACAACATACAAACTATGACAACGCTATTCTCAAGTACTGATTATGTGTTTTATTCAATGTTAAAAGTGAGTTTGAATATCATTTTGCAAGACATTTATAGCCATACTGAAAGCAACAATAGATCTTGAAAATAAATTGAAGCAAACGTGTAGACTGTTAAGACTGTGAACTCAATGCGAACCAACAAGCGTATTCCATAACAAAGATGGTATCAGTCACTCAGTATTTACTTTAAATAATGTTTAAAAGCTTTAATATTAGATAATTAGATGATAAACTTGTCCATTTCGTTGGGAGTGCAGTGCGCTTCTGAATGGCTGTGATATTTGAGTGATTGTCGCGTTGCGTCTGGTTAGGACATTGTGTTACCCAACAAAACAGTCCAAATGCATAAAAAATGGTGTCTACATAAGATCAGCAAAACACGTTTACCCAAGTGTCTGGTACTCAGTTGAGGAGCAAACGTTAATGGTTTTTCCTTTTATTTTGAGTGCATTGGTTGAATAATGCTCCACCAATTTGTTGGCCTCTTCCATGCTGCCCATCTCCACATAACCCTGCAAAAAGGCACAGAGTCTTTATACTTTATAGGTGACTGAAGAGAAAAAACATGCCATAAGAATAACTAAGTAAAATATTTGTATAATAATAAGTCTGGCTACCCGGCTTGGGAGAAACAGTGAATTTTTTACTGATCCGAAACGCTTAGCAATGGCCGTCAACTCCGAGCGTATGCCATCTCCAGAAGGTAGCGGTGAAAAGCTCACTACACAAGATGTCTGTGAAACATGAAGGAAATCATTCAATCACCATTGGTGGCAAACATTTAAACTAAAACAAATCAAATGGATGCAAGTCACTTTTGAAGGTGCCGTTAGTAACTTCTGAATGGAATGGCACTTGGAAAATATCTCTGATCCCTTCTTAATAAAATAATATTAGGTGGCACAAGTTTCAAAATGGTTAACATCGCTTACAAGCAGGAGTTTTGAAACTGGTTCAATGAAAATTTTAGAGAAAAACTATTTACCGTTTCTTCTTCCTAAAGACTAGTTAAAAAACATCATGAGCTCAAATCACATATTTTACAATAATTTATTTTAGTATTACCTCGGTGACAATATAACAACTAATTAATTTAAGAAACAACATGTTGTCTTTCTAATATCACACTTAATATTTTCTCATACTGCATAAATGGGTTTTACACATATGTGGCCGTATTTATATTTTAGGATATTTGGTGGGCCACGGCATCAAAAAGTCCTGGCTTACAGCACCTTCAATCTTTCATTTGATGAGCATTTAACAAAATTGTGCTGATCATTACTCACCTGTAGGAAACTGACTGCTGCAGACAGAGTAAATTCGATCAGTTCTCCTTTGATCCTCAAAGGGTTTTGGTAGAAATATTTTACTATATCCTCTGCCTGGCCTGCTGTTCCCATATTCACAAAAGCCTAAAAAATATTACAGGAAAAAATTATTACAGCCCATTTAAAAATCAGATTCATATATTTGTTAAAGGAGTTATATATATTAAAAAATAAAATGCCATACCATTCTAGGTAAAACAATAATTTTGACAATAGCCCCAAACTGGCCAAGCAATTTTTTCAGGTAAGCTTCATCTAATTCATCCACTTCAAACTTGACACACACCACTTTGCACTGTAATTAAATGTAGTAAAATAAATAAATACAATAATGTCTGAACATCAGAACAGCAGTAAGCGAAACAGAACATCAAAAATAAAAATCTACCTTCGATTCAGTATTATTGCGGTTTTGACTGCTTGATGATGCACGTCTACTGCTCGACGCTCCACTTCTGCTGCCTAACGATCCATTTCTACTGCTTGAGGTTCCACCTGAACAAAAAGCCCCACACCTATAATATCTAGAAGATGCTCAAATGAGTATGAAGAGGATAAAGACTTTACCTCGTTCCTGTGTTGTTCTAGACGCGAGTCGATCAGAATGGGGCTCATTTCTGTTAAAGTGTATATGTTTAGCATGTAAGCCAACACATTTATTGAAATGTGCTGTTTTATGACATATAGTGAGGGAATGATTCTACCTTCGAGCAGACTGGATTGTCTGATCCCACGCTGGATATCTAATGAACAAGGATATTTGTGTAGAACATTTATTTACAACTGAGCATTTTGGGAGTTGCTTTTATCTAAAGGTTTCAATAAATTCAAGGTTTGCATTATATCAGTGTGTGAGCGGAACTAAACCCATGCAGTTGTTAGTATCATGCTACTGTTAACTTGAAAACATCAAGGTGGAAAATACAAAATACTAGCCTATTACTTTATAAAATGTGTGGTGAAGAATTGCACATGCTTTGTCTGTAAATTGACTAATGCTTCATGTTAAGTCTGTTATCATCCTCACTATCACCAAATGTGTTTTATAAACCGCTTGAATTTCATGTTTGGCAGAAAACATTATTTAGTGACAACATGACTGCGCAGGCGCTTTAGAAAACAATTAAAGAATAAAGTTGCGGATACTTACTTTTCCACAAGACTAAGTTGACTATGCGCATGTTGGGCTCCTTTTATATGCACGGACCAGTCCTAAAACACAAGTCATATATCTAAATATTCGTTCATGAGGCATTAAAATATATAATATGACAATCAAAGTACATTTATAGTTCATATGGTTAAGAAACTTCCATCAATTTTAAACGAAAGTATTTACAAGTCATGTATACTTCTGTGCCAATGAGTTTTTCCACACCCTCTAACTGCATATGCTATTAAAATGTACAGATCTTGAATTTGGGGTATTTGCTCTCTTATCAAAGGAAATCAAACAAAAATGACCATCATATCAAGAACACAGTCAATTATCAAGTCATTATTCAGTGAAAATTGTTCCTTCCAATATATCCCTTAAATCTCATTCCCACTAGCGCATATTCATAATTGTTGCATCAAGATGCATCACACCCAAGTATGACTTCATTGGCCAGTGACTCCATTGGTTCTTGCATGTCTTGTGACCGAACATGATGTGGCATATTTGCATATGAGGAAGCGGAAATGAGATTCGGGAACTACGGCAGTGGGATAATGACTTCATACAGTGCACGAGTCGAATGGACTGCTTTTATGTTACTTTCTGTCTTTATCAGGCTCGATACAACATGACTGCGAATGGTGAACTACACCTTTAATGCATTACTACCTATGTGGATAATAAACATACTACTTGGACTTACCTCATATGCCACAGTACGCTCATGTGTATTTTGCTTGAAACTGTCTAGTAAATAGCTGGTAAAGTAGAATCTGTGAGAGCGAAAAAAGCTACTTACCTTGTCAGAGAGGACAGTGATATCGCAGAGCACGCATGCGTAGGGAAATACTGGTGGAGTTTTCCCGTGGAAATCTGACGCCTCCTTCCTGGTAGGCACTCTATGAGCCGACTCTGTCCTCCGGTGGTGTGACGATTGACCAACGTCTCTGCTGGACAGGTGCGAGGGTGGAGCAAGGTCTCTGATGGACAGGAGCGAGGGCAGACCGACGTCTCTGCTGGACAGGAGAGAAGGTGGAGCGATGCCTCTGCTGGACAGGAGCGAGGGTGGAGCGGCGTCTCTGTTGGACAGGAGCGAGGATGGAGCGGCGTCTCGGCTGGACAGGAGTGACGGTAGACCAACATCTCTGCTCGACAGATGTGAGGACTGGCCAATGTCTCTACCGGACAGATGTGAGGACTGGCCAATGTCTCTACCGGACAGATGTGAGGAGTGACTGACATCTCTGCTAGAGCGATGAGACGACTGACTGACATCTTTACTGGACAGATAAGAGGACTGACTGACATCTCTGCTAGAGCGGTGGGAGGATTGACTAGCATCTCTACTGGACAGATGTGAGGAATGACTGCCGTCTCTGCTGGACAAATGTGAGGATTGACTAACGTCTCTGCTGTGGCTAGAGTAAGACTGCGGGACAACGGACGTTTTCTGCCTCGACTGTTCTGTGGCACAAGACGCTTTATCAAAATAAGACTCTTTGTCTTTCAGATGGTTGTACTCAACCACATAGTTCGACTCAGAACTGGTGTACGTGCATGATGGAGAGCTTGTTTGTTGGATGTTTTCCCAGCGGTCGTCCCAGGTTGGAAGCTGCTCTCGAGGAATGGAATATGACTGACGGACAGGCAAATCCAATGGATACTCAACCAGCTGAGTGTGGCTCCTGTCGTCCCAGGAGCGAGATGACGAACTGGCTTGGAGCGCACTGGACATAGATGAAGAAGTGCTGGACGCTTTCTTCTTTTTGATCTGTGCAAGAAGGTCAGGAAGGGTATCGGCTGCGATGAGATGCTCGGGAAGCTCGGCCAGAGTTTGAAGGTCTTCAGCATCCAGTCCACAGCTATGCAGAAAAGACAAAGCCTTAACAGAAGAGAGGACAGGTTCTGATGAGGATGGAGACGTCTGCTCTGGAGATGCGCCCCTAATTCGCGACCTGTAAGCGGTAGACTCCCGGTGATAAATTCGTTGCGAGTCTTTGTACTTGTCATTGCTTGCGCTGTAATCATCAGCTGGGTTTCGGTACGGATGATTGTAAGACATGTTCCAAAGTTCCAAGTGGTCAAATGATTATAGGACCTCAAAAAAAGCAGCTCTTGTAGGGGCAGTTGCTGTTCACCTGTTAAAAAAGATGTTAAGTAAGGAGACTTTGTTCTCCTTATATTGATACTACATTACTGAAGAGATGGGCTCCAGGTGGAAGATCTGCCGGTGAATCCGGTGAGGTGTGTCACCTGTATCAGTCTTACCTTGAGATGAAAAATCAAATCATTCATACTTTGTGGATGTCTCTGGATTTGCTTTATAAAACTTCAGCTGTATCAGACCAGTAATTAATGTAACTTGTAGATGACAAATGTCCATGAACTTAGTTAAAAAAACATGTATAAGGGAAGGCAACTTTAACTGTTACGTTTTTAAATCACCTTCTCTTTCAACATGCATTTATAATGCCTGTAAATTAATATATAAGGACGGCTAATGTCCGTCCCGTGCACTGAAAGCTCTCTCCTCCACATCATGAGTAGACACGCCCCTTATTGCTGATTGGCTACAAGTTTGTTTTGCGATTCGGCCCGAATCAGTTTTTAAAGCGTTTTTGAAAAATCACTTACACTGCCTTTAAGAGATGTTCCAGCATGAGTACTTAATTTCTTCGGCTTGTTACTCTGTGCTTTAGCTTCCTCCTCTTCCAAATATTTCAGTTGAGGAAAAAATAAATAAACAGAACAGAATTTGTTTCAAAAACATATTGTATAACAACTTCTCAATTAGTGAGGTCAAAACTACTTTGGTTCTGCATTTTAGCATATCCTGATTACAACAACTTCTTGCAGACACCATGTAAACAAGATATTTGTGCAGTGTAATCATAATCCTTTTATTATTATTATTATTATTATTATTATAACTGGAGTTTTCACAAGAGTGCAGAACTCAGTTTACTCATGCTAAACTGAAGTGACTGACAGCTTCATTGATTACATTTACATTTAGTCATTTAGCAGACGCTTTTATCCAAAGCCACTTACAAATGAGGGCAATGGAAGCAATCAAAATCAACAAAAGAGCAATGATATGCAAGTGCTATAACAAGTCTCAGTTAGCTTAACGCAGTACACGTAGCAGTTTTTTTTTTAAATAATATAATAAATAAAAAGAAAACAGATAGAATAGAAAAAGAATAGAGCAAGCTAGTGTTAGAGGTCTTTTTTGCTTTTGTTAATTGTATAATAAATGAAAAGAAAACAGATAGAATACAAAAAGATTAGAAAGCAAATGTTAGTTTTTTTTTTTTTTAAGAAAACAAGCAGCAAATGAATAGAGTGCAAGTCTAAAAGGGATTACAAAGGGAGCAGTCTTTGCTCACTTTCTGTAATGCAAACTTTAATATCAAATGCCTGGCTTTGAGAAACAAATTATTAGCAAAATCAAAGCCATCTTACCAACTGGGACATTATTAAGAGTAGCACGGCTAGTTTCTAGCTTTATTTGAGGTGGTGCTGGTGTAGTGCCTTTTTCCCCAGTCTTCACACTCTTCTCTGATACAACAGAGAAAGAAGTAACAGTCTCTTCATCTTCAGCCTCCTGGTCAAAGGACAGCAAAGGAAAGCAGTGGATAAATCTCTGTCTGCTGCATGGGGTTCCTGTCTGAGATGTATCTCTCAGAGTCTCCTAAAACAACCCATCATGCCGTTTGATGTTGTAAATCAGATTTAGTGCACCCTGTCATGGTATGCACTACACAAGACAAATAATATAATGATATATATATATATATATGTATATGTGTGTGTGTGCGTGCGTGCGTGTGTTTTATATATATACGGTGGAGATCAACCTACAAAAATTAGAGAACAACTTATAATTTCCTATAAAGGTCACTGATTAGTCCTATTTGATCTTATCCCAACATGAATAGAAGGGTAGTTTTTTAAGCATATTTCATAAATGTATTGTATTCTGAAGCAGAGTATAAAATTTTTTTTTTTAATTATTTGAAAAACAACTCTGATCAAAATTAGAGAACACTTACAGATACCTCCAGTTATTGGTGTTAATCTGGCACCTGGTACTAATTTCCTTAATTATGTGACAAACCC
Organism: Sinocyclocheilus rhinocerous; assembly: GCF_001515625.1. Lineage (NCBI taxonomy): Eukaryota > Metazoa > Chordata > Actinopteri > Cypriniformes > Cyprinidae > Sinocyclocheilus > Sinocyclocheilus rhinocerous. Next base: position 1,280,363 of record NW_015642825.1, read on the forward strand.
TATTAAACTGGCAGCATTCCTCTAATTTTCACTGAGATTGCAAGATGGCGGGCCGCTCTAAGGTGACTGAAACCCTGCGACAGGATGTTGTCCAGATGAAGGCTAAAGGGATGACCCTTTCAGCCACTGCAAGAGAAGTTTGTCATTCCAAATCTGTGATTTCTAGAATATTGCAGCTTTACAATGACACTAATTCATTCAAGTCCCCCAAAAAGGCTGGTCGTCCACGTAAGACAAACGCAGGAGAAGACAGGATAATGCGGAGACTGTCAATAGCGAATTGGTTCAACACTGCAGCTGGAATTGCTCTCCAGTTTAGCTCTGAACAGGGTAAGGATCTGTCTCGGCACGTTTAAGAGAAGTTGGACTGAAAGCGCACTCTGCAGTGACCAAGCCTCTCATCAGCAGAGAGAATCAGAAGGCTGAGCTCATCTTTGCTGAGGAGCATGTTGTGTGGAGAGAGGAGAACTGGTCCAAAGTTCACTTTAGTGATGAGAGCAAGTGTAATTTATTTGGGTCCGATGGGAAACATTATGTTCGGAGTCAAACTGGGGAAAGACTGAACCTAGAGTGCGTAAAGAAAGGTGGAGGAGGAAGTGTCATGGTTTGGGGGATGTTTGGAACTCTTATACAGATACATGGCAGGTGAATGCAAAAGTTTATCAGAACCTCCTTCAGCAACATGTGGTTCCTTCCCTGCAAACATCTCCTAATCAGCCTGCAATTTTCATTTAAGACAATGCCCCTGTCACACTGCAAAACGGGCAAAGCAGTTTCTTAAAGCCAAGAACATTGAACTAATGAAATGGCCGGTCCAGAGTCCTGATCTAAACCCAACTGAAAATCTCTGGAAAATCCTCGGCGACAAAGTTATGGCTAAGAAACCCACTACAGTCCGAACTATGGAAGAGACTGGAAGAAGAGTGGACCAAGATCACACCAGCGCAGTGTGAGAAACTAGTGATATCTTGCGACCGCAGATGTGCTGAAGTCACTCAAAGCGAGGGCCTCTACACTTCCTACTAATTTTTGACAGCTGTAAGTAACCCTCCAAAATTTTGTAATCTTCTTTCGCGCTACAGTGGTTACTGTTCTCTAATTTTGATCACCGTGTTTGCCACAAAATAAAGGTTTTTGTTGAAATGCCTTGGTTATTTTGGCAAACATGTTAGTAGAACAGTGGTATACTCAAAGCTAATATTACTTAAAGGGGTCATCGGATGCAAAATTCACTTTTGTTGTTGTTTGCTGTTCTGAGATTCCTGTCAGAGTGACGTAGTTCTGTACAGGCCCCTCCCACGATAGTTGATTGACAGTAGCGTTTCAGCACAGACTGGACTGGTGTCTTACCTTAGACCCGCCCTGACTGAGCTGTCATCAGTCTGCCATTGTGTCAACTCCGGTGCAGGGGAAGACAAGAATGTCTCCGATTAAGCTATTGAGGTGTTTTGTTGTTGGATGTAATAATTAATATAGCAGTCGTCATTTAAGCCGCGGTCACACTGCACTTTTCGTTCCATTGACTTCCATTCATACGCATGCGAATCCATCAGACCGGATATGCAAGCCCGTGCCAAAAGTTTTCGCATTTCGCTGCGTTCCAAAGTCAAATTCTGGCCTGCGAATTCGCATCACGTGATCCCGTGCGAGGCAGATCGATATATGACCTCGTATCTGAATTAAAAGAACATAAATTTAAAACCGCTGCGCTGCAGGAAAGTGGAGTAGATTGTATGTTTTTACATTTTAGATGTATTATAATTTGTGTTGAATTTAAGTTTTTAAAAAGATGCTGCAGAGCATGACGTCATATCACGACCGTTGCTGCGTCTGAACGAATTCTGCAAAGTGTGACCGCAGCTTTACTCCTGACATCTAAGACGCAGAGGATTAACGTTACTTTCGTTTTGAAGTGAATGCGCTGATCCCCGATCTGCCTAAATGCGTCTGTTCGCGTGAGTGAGTATAAGGTTTTTTTTTTTTTAATGAAACTTTGCAAATCGCCTTCCCTAATAACGTGCTAGTTAGCAAGTTCAGTGGCTAAAGTAAACCATATCATGAGAACGGCTCGTCACCCACGGAAGAGAGGGGCGGGGTCAGCAGAGCTCATTAGCATTTAAAGCAACATGGACTAGAACGGCGTGCTGAAAACAGAGCTGATTTTGACAGGGTAAAAAGGGTGTTATTTACAAAGGGTGTTTATAGACTTTTCATGAAGACCCTAAAGAATCATATCAACTTGTGGAAAATGGGCATCCGATGACCCCTTTAAAAACCGTGTTGGGGAGTAACTAGTTACATGTAACGGAATTACGTAATTTAATTACAAAATAAATGTAACCGTAAACTGTTACATTTACTGAGAAAACATGTGTAATTAAATTACAGTTACTTATGAAAATGTTAACGATTATAAAGGGGGTTACATCTGAATATTTTCACATGCAGATTTGATTTATTTCTTTCCCAAATTGCATTGACTGCTCTAAAATATGAGACACCAATGTTTCAGGTGACAGATAGGACTGTGTCCTATTTAGGACACATGCTTATTTGATAACCGTTTTATTTCCTATTTGGATTTTCTATTATGCATATGCTTTATTTTTTAAGATTAACTGATCTACTGCACTTCTGAATCAAACCTAATTTGCAGCATAACTCGTTAAGTTTCGTACAGCTCAGTTGTAAACAGCGCTCCCGGTTGTATCGTAAACACGTCAAATCTTGCCGTAAAACGCGCATGCGTCAAGATTCATTCATGCCCTTCCCTCGAATGTAGCAAAAGGGCTTAACATTTTTGTGAATGTACAGTTAAAACGTTTAGTCCTAATGCTACAACCATGTAATTTATTCTTACAGTAAAACATCTCTTTTATACCATCCCTGCTGGAAAAAAACACAGCTAAAACCAGCCTAAGCTGGTTGGCAGGTCTTAGCTGGTTTAAGCTGGTCTCTCAGCCTGACCAGCTAGAGAAGTGGCCAAAACCCCTCTAAAACCAGCCTGCTGACCAGCTATGACCAGGCTGGACAACCAGCTGTTTTCTTTTTCAGCAGGGATATAAATGCATAATTTCCTGTAAATGCATCAAAAAGCCGCTGTATAAGTAGCAGTTACTTGTTGAATTCTGAATAAGATAAAAATTAACAATTATTTCTGAATAGTGGTGTTTTAATTCAATCCCAAAGCACAAATATACCCATATATCTATAGAATGGTATATAAAACAAATTTATAAGGGGGGAAAAAAAAAACTGTAGATAATAAACCAGCGCCATGGTGGGCCCCAAGTGATCATGGGTTTAGGGTGTTTACAAATTCAACCCATTGCACAGGTTCTGCCAAGAGCAGACATTCACACAACATAAGCATTAACATGAAATTGTGAAAAACAACATGATTATACATAGCTAAATGGGACAATTTCACAAAAATGTGTCAAAAGGCACATTTATAGACCAGAGGAATTGATTTTGAACAAGTCTAATTGATTTTTGACAACTCTTTCACAGTTTTACTGTAAGATGCGCTTTGTAAGACTGTTGAATTACATTATAACAATGGGGCCATGAATAGGTTCTCCTTTCACAGAATACAAAATAAATAGAAAAAAATGATTAAAACAGTCAGGCTGAGTCTGAGGAATGCTGAAAGTTTAATAAAAGAAAGGAAAAACCAATACAGATTTAGTAGTAGCAATTAAGGCGTAAAATGTGTTAACCTTCACATCTAAATCGCTATGACCGAACATCCAGGAATTTGAGTTATGAATGCGCCAGCTTTCATTACTCCTTTAAAAAGAGCAAAACCCCAGTCTAATCTTTAAAAAAAAAAAGAAAAAAAAAAAATACACAAACAATGGCTGAACACAAGAAAACACGAAAGCAGCATAAGAGACATATGAAGAGAAGTTCTGGTTTATTTCTTCGTTCCGTTACTCTGCGCTTTGGCTTTCTCCTTTTCCAAATATTTCTGATGAGAAAAAGAACATTTGTTTTCGAAAACATATTGAACAGGAACAAAAATGTCAATGTAATAATGCTGATATTTACTTATAAAAAAAGGTAAGTAAATCCCCAAGCTATTATACATAAACTAGATCTCAATCCTGTTCTGACATCTTATGCTAAACACAGTTATTGCATTACAAGTGACAGAATGTTAAATAACCATGTTATGGAAAGATGAGGATGGAAAAAATTGTCACCTTAAGTTTATCGTAGTGTGCTTGGCTACTGCAGTGGATCTTCTTAGCAGTGTCTTCATTCGAGTAAAACAGAAAGCAGACTCTGCAGTAGTATCCCATCTTCACAAACTCCACACCTGAAAAGGGTCAAATGGGATTCATTAAGAGACTTCTTACAAGCAATCTATCATGACTAGACTGCACAAGTGATCAAAGAGGCCAATATTTTGGCCCTGATTTAGTGCCATATTTGTTTTATGCGATTTGGATCTGTATTTAGCAGACTAAATCCATAGCTTGGTTATGTCAAACCTTGTTATTTCTTAAAAAAAAAAAAGCAAAGTCATCTTACCCACTGGGACATTAGGATCATACGGCTCAAGAGTAGCATGGCTCGTGTCAAGCTTTATTTCAGGCGCTGCTGTTGTAATGGGTTTTTCCTCAGTCTTCCCGCTCTTCTCTGATTCAAGAACAGGGGGAGCAGCAACAGTCTCTTCATCTTGAGGCTCCTGGGCAAAGGAAAGCAGTGGATAAATCAAGTGCTGGCAGTGTGAAAGCATTTTTACAAATCTTTATCTACTGCTTATGGATCCTGTCCGGACTGAGATCACTGTCAAAATACGAGTCCATAATCTATAATAACGCTTCCTCCAGTGAAAAAGTCCATCTCCTGTTGTCTCTCACATCAAAATCCACCGACATGCTTGTTTAGAGCTGTTTTGGCTTGTAAACCGTGCTTGATCTGTGCATATTTCTCTCCTGATCCAGACGAGATGACTTCTTCACTGGAGGAAATGTTATTATGGATTATGGACTTGTTCATATCTGTAGACACCCTTTTAAAATACAAGTTCAATTTTAGACTTTTTAAGACCTTTTTAATACCACCTTATGTGAAATTTAAGACCAAACCTGTGAAGGAAATGCACATTATATTACATACGTATATGTAATATTTACAGGGTTCCTACACATTTTCCATTTCAAAATTCCACACTTTTCCAGACTCAAATTTCCAGACTTCTCTGTAGAGTTTTCAGACCATATGTGACCCTGCCTGTGAAAACCCAGCTAAATTATTTTTTTTTTTTTGTGATTTACTGTTTTCTACATAATATCATGCTTCATAATGATGTAAAGAACATTCTGTGAAAATATAACCTTTATATCTTTAATATTGACAGAGTAAGGCCATGTCAAAGACTGAAATCATAGTGAAATTAATGGTTGAACTCAAACTTTGACGCTTATCTCATAATAAGATTGAGACTTTAGCCTGGATTTCACAGACAGGGTCACATATATCATGGTGAAAAACAAATTATTTAGCGTGTAATGATTAAAGGTTCAAATTCACAATATTGAATTCACAATCTGATACTCTCACAATATTGTCACCGTATAAAAATGTCAGTAGTCCGTACCAATACTAGCAAAATCTCACGGTTCTCTGTACCATAGCAAAAACTACTGGAACTATTTAACTATTTGAACTATCTGAAAAACAAAACAAAAAAAACAACAACAAATAAATAAATAAAGTTAATCATTAGAGGTAATACAAATAATAATAATGAATAATACATTAACACAGCATGTAGCCTTAAATAAACTTTTCAATTATGTAAACATTGCTTTAAAAAGGTCAAGTGAAATGTTAGTAATAAAATGAAGAACAAAGAAACTCGTTATACAGAACTAGTCTATTAGGCTACGTTCACACTGCAAGCATTAGTAGTGCTCAATTCCGATTTATTGCTCAGATCGGATTTAGTGATTGGCTAATGCAGGGGTGTCCGAACTTGGTCCTGGAGGGCCACTGTCCTGCAGAGTTTAACTCATCTACATCTTTAATGGCCTGAGGGTGAGTTTCAGCAAATTTTCATTTTTGGGTGAACTACTCCTTTAAAGGGAAAGCGCACTCATAAATAGCATGATACCCTCATCCAAAAAGGAGTGACAAACAGACTATTCGTGTTATAAACAAAAACACTGAGCTCACTCACTGGTTCAGCCTCCATATTCTGGTGCTCTGATGTGTCTTTGCTTTGTTCCTCCTCTGGCTCAATATTCACTTCAGGAAGGGTTTCTGCTGAAACATTTTGGCTTTCCTTCTCTTCCTGACTCTCCACATCCTCAGCTTTATCCATGACAGGCTCTTCCACTTTCATCTTCTTGACAGAAGGTTCTTCCTCTTTCTTATCCTTACTTTTGCCAGAGGAGTTGCTCTGGGTCTCAGACTCTCCGGAGCGCTCCCTCTTGAGTGGCCGTTTGTCCTCAGGCTCTGGGCTTGGAGGTCTGTGTCTGTGAGAAGATTATATTGTCAAAACAGATGCCATGCAAGATTCTTTGAAAAAAAAAAAAAAAAGGCAATCTGAATTTCCAACTGACCCATGTTTGAGTTGCTTATATTTCCTGCTCACGTAGACAACTAGTCGTTTGCCTTCAAATTTAGGTCGATTTTCCTTGTAGGCCTCTGCCATTTTCTCAGCATCTTCCCATCTTTCCATCTCAATGAAGCACTGAGCAAAAATACCACAGATATCATCAACACCATATTTATTTGGCTTGTGTATCCACCAGAAAGAGTCACATTTTTACATTACCTCACTGCGCAATCGATTCAGAAAATATCTCTTAATTTTTCCAAATGGTTCTGCGATTTTCAGAAGTAATGCATCTGAGCCTTTGAAGGGTGGAACATTACGAACGTAGATGACTCTGCCGCTCTGTAGATATTGCACATAAACATTGGTGTTAGATTCTGCTCCTTTTAGATTCACAGGCAGTATTCAGGTTAAAGTGTTAAAGGGAGTTAAAGGGATAGTTCACCCAAAAATTAAAATTTGCTGTTAATTTATTCACGCTCAGGTCATCCAAGATGTAGATGACTTTTTTTCTTGAGCAGAACAGTAAAGAAGATTTTTAGCTGAAACCGTGGTCCTTGGTGATTCATACAATACAAGTGAGCAGCTGCCAGTTTTTGACAATAAAAAAAAAAAAGCATATCAAAGAACACAATTAATTCCCGTACATCCTGACAATTTATTGAGGTCTTATGAAGCAAAATGATCAGTCTGTGCAAGAAACAAATATTTGGTGAACCGGTTCAACTAGTTTCCTGCACAGACCGATCTTTTCGCTTCATAAGACCTCAATAAATCGTCAGGAGCCACAAGTATTAATTTTGTGTTCATTGATATGCTGCTTTTTTCTTTCTTTTTTTTCCAGAAACATGCAGAAGCTGACTTGATTTTTATGAATAACCAAGGACTGTTGGTTTCAGCTTCTTTACTGTTCTACTGAAGAAAAAAAGTAAAGTACATCTTGGATGGCCTGAGGGCGAGTAAATTAACAGCAAAATGTCATTTTTTTGAGTGAACTATCCCTTTTAATAAACCCAGGTCTTACCTGGATGGTTGGATAGGTGTGTGAATGATAGACCTTCACAGGCTTTCCACACACAGATGGTATGACATTTCCACTGTAGAAACTAGCCATTGCTCTTGCCTCTTGTTCATTGGAGAGCTCCAGAAAAGCCTAACAAAGAGCACAAGAAAAAAAAAATGTTTAGGCTATTTGAGCATAATTCATTGTGCACAGAGTCAATGACAGAATGACATAAAAATGTTCCCTCCAATAAATTAAACTCTGCTTGTCAATACATAATAAACATTTATACATTTACTATGAAATGATCTAGCATCAGAAATTTGTGTGGACAGCTAGAGTAAAGCTGCTGTGAGTGAGGCGGCCTGAAAAGAACATCTGAGAGCTGTTACCTCAGGCCTTACGTCCAAAACCAGGTGCCGCACCACTTTACCAAAAGGCTTTGCAAGAGAAAGGACTTCATCCAGATAACCGTAGCCACGTTTAAACCCAACAACATTTACAACTCTCAATCCCTACAATTAGAAAATACACAATCAGTAAATCAATGTTCAGCCATTAGTTGCAAACTATTATTATACACTTTCAAGTATACAAGAAATAAGTGACTTACTCCACTATCCTTGGAGCTTCCTGAAACATTCAAGATGAGATAAGGCATCATTTAAATGGACTGACTACAGAAAAAGCATGCTCAATCAATAGCCTTTTCAAGATTACAGTACCATTCAAAAGTTTGGGGTCTCTTCTGCTCAACAAGGCTGCATTTATTTGATCATAAATGCAGTAAAAACAGTAATATTGTGAAATATTAATACAGTTTAAAATTACTGTTCCTGTGATGTAAAGCTGAATTTTCAGCATCATTACTCCAGTCTTTAGTGTCACATGATCTTCAGAAATCATTCTAATATGCTGATTTGCTGATCAAGAAACATTTCTGATTATTATCAATGTTGAAAACAGTTGTGCTGCTTCAAATTTTTGTGGAAACCATGATTCTTTGATGAACAGAAATTTCAACATAACAGCATTAGTTTTAAAATTGTCGCAATGTAAAAGTCATTAATGTCACTTTTAAGGTACCCTTGGCGAATAAAAGTATTAATTAAAAAAAATTCTTACTGACCCCTTTTGAATGGTAATGAACATTATTTGGTAAAGTAAACATTGATTTAAATGTTTGGGTGCCATCCTCTCTTCTGTTTGTTCTAGCTAGTTAAAGTAGACAAAGTCAAGAGCACTGTCATTGAGATTTCATTGATAATGATTGTATCTTTTCATTTTAATTTATCACCGTAGACTCAGTTGTCTACGGATCACTGCTAAAGCCATTGTCTTTGCTCAAGAGCAGTACCTGATGTGTTTTTAGCTTTGGACTTTGAGTCTTGTTTCTCAGCGTCCTCCTCCTCCGCTAGCTCATCAAGAGTAACAAACTCATCTATGTTCTCAGGAAAATCCATTTCACTTTGACCCTCCTAGAAGCAGATACAGATAAGAGGCAACAGAACTGCAGGTTAAAACAGTGAAAAACATGCAATTGTGATGAATAGTGATCAGGGCTGTCAAGCTCCAAAGAGGACAAAAGAGCAACATAAAAAGTGATTCATACAATCGTACGGCTTTAGAAAACTTGTAAGTAGAAAGTGGATCGGACTGAGCACCAAATCACACTTGTAGCCAATCACCAGTAAGGGGCGTGTCCACTCACGATGGGGGCGGTGCCTGTTGCAAAGCATGTTTGTGAATTAGGGGGCGGGGCTATCAAGATAGGGGTGTGATCCTTTTGGTTAGGGGCGTGTTTGTTTTGGTCATTTCAATAATCAAACGTTTCTCAGAAATCACTTACTGCACCTGTAACTGTAATTGACCATACCATATATGGTGAATAACTGTAAATGGTTTATTACATTGCCATTTTGCTGTAAAATACCCTTTTCCCCTCAGCAAAAACTATGAATTACCATATAATTTACTGTGAAAAACAATTAAAGGACATTCCCAGAAGTCCCTACATGACATTTTTTAAAGGTAAAAAGCTAATTTTGGTAATTCAAGAAGATTGGTATATTATCATTATTTCACTTAAAGAAATATACAGTTATAAGTTGTAAAAAATGCAAGCACCAATATGGCATTCTGTAAAACCGGAAACATTGTAACAGTATTTTTTACATTGAATTTCTGGCAACCACAGTGGCCAGTTTTCTACCGTAAATTTAACATTACTTTGACGCTACAGTGTACTTTTCATTATGCTGTTTTTTGGAGCTTGACAGCCTCTGGTCACTGTATGCTTTCGTTATGTGGAAAATATCTACATGAATATTACTTCATGTTCAAGAGGGTGAGTAAATGATAATTAATTTTTCAATGAACTATCTCTGCAACAAAGGATTAGGCAGTGGCATTTTTAAGATTATGTGCGAAAGCTCCTGCCTGCTCTGCATTGTCCTCTTCAGCACCCTCATCTTCAGCTTGTTCATCATTCTGTTCCTCAAGGTCTTTAGGAAGATCAGAGGTGCTCTCCTCCTGCTCTGCCTCAGATGCTGCAGGTTCCTCCAGCTCAGTCTCTTCCTGTTTTTCATCAGAGTCCTCTTGGTTCTCCGCGGTCTCGGCATCATTCGAGGCATCTCTGGCTTGCTGCGCTTCAGGGTCCTCCTCATCCTCTACACTGGTGTCATCAATATCTTCTTGTTGTTCAGTGGCTTGCTCTGGATCACAGGATAGTTCGACATCATCTGCATCTGCTTCATCAAAACCCTCTTCATCTCCATCACGTGCTTCCATAACATCAGCTTCTTCGTCTCCTGACCCACCGCCCAGGGCTTCTGCTTCCTTAGGCTTTGGTTCCTCTTCTTTCTCATCAGAGCTCTCTTTGGATTTGGAAGTAGAGGAAGACCTCTGGGTCTTTGATGAAGGTTTATCACCAGTTCTGCTGGTGGCACTGCTGCTCTTATGGGGAGGTGCTTCCCTTGCTTGTTCGCCCTTGCCTGGTGGGACCCTGGAACATCAACCAGATTTACAGCACATCTGGTTTTGTTTTCTTTTTAAAGATATAAGCGTTTTCTCTGGATAAGAAGGACAACTTACGTTAGAGTCTTATACTTTGTGCAGATGTTCAGTCGAATGGATCTTCTATTGATAGTCAAAGGATTGACGGTGTAGTACTTCACCAACATCTCTGCATCCTCAGGATTGCTCATTTGAACAAATGCCTGTTTTAAAAGAGGTCAAAGTGAGAAAGAGTTCAGAAGCGATGGCGTACGGAAAAATCAATTAAAGACAATCAAAGAGACTATGAACACTTAACTCTTTCCCCGCCAGCATTTTTGAAAAAAGTTGCCAGCCACCGCCAGCGGTAATATTCAGTACGGTTATCAAAGCATAAATCCAGCAAATCGCTTCTATCAACACCTCCAAAGCTTGCACAGACATATACCACTTCCTGGATC
>NW_015642825.1:1291691-1301691 GCF_001515625.1 Sinocyclocheilus rhinocerous
GTGGGGAAAGAGTTAACAGCAATTATTATATGATGCAATCAAACTTATAGCAAAATTTGGTAGTTCTGCAAATTAAGCCAAATATGGCCTCACTGAGTTTTCTGTAGACTATAAATCAGTTTCAAATTCTGATTTGTTAGCATCACTCAAAATAAGTTCACAAAAGTCCGTGTGACAACTGCAATTCAAATATTTCAGTAAAAATATGCACATGATCACTGCCATTTATTACTATTTACGGTTATATTGGCACATATGACTAAGTTATATTTTTTCCGTTCACCAAATGAAGGCAATGCACAAAACAGTGTGGAGAAAATGCCTGAATTATTTTCAACTAGATGTTTACAGTATTTTACTTGTTTTTTGAGCTGTTTGATTTTACTGTTTGAGCTATGATTTCTGTAGTTCAAACAGTAGAGCATAATGCATGATCCGATAAAATGTGTACCTTTGAATGCAAGTCGTTTTGAAAAAGGCATCTGCCAAATGCAGAATATCAATGTTAAACGATATGAATGTAGTTTTTGTTGACTCTGTTTTAAAATGATGTTCCTTTGTTATAAAAACAAATTACTGCAAAGGCCGTAAAAAAAATACGGGGATAATTTTTAGTTTTACCCATCCCTAAAAGAGATCCATGAAACAGGATATATTTGAGAGATGCATGCTGCATATGTATCTTACCTCATCGTTTAGAAAGAGATGTTTCTCAACCGTGCCAAATCTACCAGCTATTGTGAGGAGCTCCATTTTCTTCTCACCACCTCGTGGTAAATTGGAGAAAAACACCACCTGGCTGACTCCTCTCTTCACGGGCCTAGTTTCTCTGTCCGGCCTTCCACTTTTCTTTATTGATAAAGCAAATAAGATTAATTGAGCTGATTGGTTGATTTACTTAACTTCTTTTCACTCTTAAAAGAAACATTCTTACCTTGATTGCCATCAGTTCCTTTGACAAATAAATGTGTATCTCTTTCCCATGCAAAATGGCGGGTTTGCGCTGGTAATAATTAGCCATGGCCAAAGCCTCCTCATGAGTCTGCATCTCCAGGAAAGCCTTTGAAAAACACATTAATAAATAAATAAACTTTATGCCATTATGTACTCAAATCAGGTACCAATTACGGACATTCCAAACTGAGGTAAAATGACATTGTCATGACTTTTGATCTTGAATGAGTGTTCATATATGTACAGGAACTACCTTGTTATTCAGTATTAGATGTTCACAGATGGTGCCAAAGGGTTTTGCCAAGGCAAACAGGCTGTTTGGTGACATCGGTTTCCTTTCGTATTTTGCCACGACCACCCTACTTCTTATCTAAAATAAAAACATTTATGAGTGTACAAGCACCAAGATAACCATCAACTTAATCAAAAGATCCCAAAAACATCTAAATTATATATATCAGTATATTAATTGAGGGAGCATTTTCAGTGCAACAGAACTGATGGACTGATTTTAAAGGTGCAGTATGTAATAATTGACAGATAGCAGCTAAAATGGGTAATGGAGTCCAAATTCAAAATATTGGAGACAGTTTGTTTCTCCCGCCCCTCCTCTTCAGATTCAACGTTCAAGTAGGTTGCCAGATTGAGGACAAGCAAGAGGCACAAATGCAAGTGACAGCAAAATGCAACGAGCCTTAAACTGTAAGTTGATGAGTTGATGTATCCACATTTTAATATTCCTATGATCACAGAGCTTCTTAGATGGATGCCGAGGCTTTTTAGGTCGGGTAGAATCTGCGATCTCTGACTCAGTTTGTTTGCTGGCTTCCATTGCTGCAATACGCTGTGTTTTCCGCCAACTGGCAACCCGGGGTGTCAAAATACTATTGGGTAAACTGGCAGTGGGCGGAGTCACACAGACCAAAACAAAAACAGACATTCTGAGACAGAACGTACATTTCGAATTAGAATAACGGACTGTAGCGTTGTCTTTCGGAGAATCAAGTATGTGAACATTATATGGTACCTAAATATCTGCAAACATATGGTATTTTTATGCTTTAACGCAGTCAAATTACATACAGCACCTTTAGCATTTTAACAAAACTTTCAGTACATTATTACCTTGGGTAGTGGTGTTGAATACGAAGTCATTTTACTTGTCATTCCCATACTGGAATCAGATCCTGAAAAAAAGTGATTTAAAATTTGAGATTGATTTTTTAAAAATTAGCCCGTGCATCAAAAGAAAAGTGTTTGTCATCTTCAAGTTCACTGTATTGTTTTTTTTTTTGTTAAACTGTGAAACCCACAGGAAGACAAATACAATCCAGATTGCTCTTAAAGGGGTCATATGATGCGATTTCAATTTTTCCTTTCTCTTTGGAGTGTTACAAGCTCTTGGTGCATAAAGAAGATCTGTAAAGTTGCAAAGACTAAAGTCTCAAATCCGAAGAGATATTCTTTATAAACGTCAAGAGTCAGCCACACCTACCTAAAACGGCTCGTTCTAACACACCCCACATGTTTAGCAGCATCATATGACCCCTTTAAGGACACAGAATGAAAGTGCATTGCTGATTCAGCAAGAAGATTTGCTTGTAGACATATAGCAGAAAGGATGTCTGCTGTGGAAAGTAATTGTTTTAGACCAGACTACATCCTCTCACAGATTTATTACCCCAGTTGGAGCTCATCCCTGTTCTTTGTAGACCGGCACCAATTGGAGCTGCCCCCAACAAGCCATCCGAACGACTCTTCGTGTCCAGGGAAAGGGATGTCGACCTGAGAGGAATTTATTTTTAATGCTCTAAAACAACTATTTTATTCATAAAAAGCAGGATGCATCATACTTATGAAAGAAGTGTTTGAAAAACAACTTGTAACATACTTGCGACTAGAGGGCAATTGAGGATCCCAGTCCGGGTACCTATAAAACAATAGGAAACAGTTTTCAGGTCCTTTGGAATGGCTGAGCTCTAAATGTTGAACACTTGAATGACAAATTCAGTTTCAAAGACTGCAAGAGCAAAAGTTAGCAATCATGTCTAGAAGTCCTACATGGTAACTTTTTAATGCACTAGAATTACAGGATCTCATATACGATAATCATCTCTGAGGTTACATTTAAAAAAAAATAAACAGTCATGTTCTTTATATCTGTATTTCAACTGTACTTTTATATTAAAAGTAGGCTGAAGACTGCATTGAAATAACTAAAAGGTTAATAAAAGACTCATCTTCATTAAACAATTTAGAGGGGCCAACTTTGATTCATGGTGACAAACTGAATTTCTTTTAACCCTCTGGTGGTGTTTGCGTGGCAGTAAAAAATGTCCTTTTTTTTACTTCAATAACATGATCCATTTATTACCTGTTAACCACTTTTTGAGCATAGACCTAAAAAATGAAATTTCCAACTTAAACTGTCATAACTATTGAATGCTTTGCAGCACCGACTTAAGTTTGGTCTCTTTTTAAAGAATACACTTGGCAGATTATTGCTGATGTGAAAAAAGTCAAAAAACTAGATGTTTAAAATTATTAATACGAAAAGTTTAAGTTTCTTATTATGAAAAATGCACAGAAATACTATTTAAAATTTTTATATGAAAGAGACATTCTCCAAAACAGGTTTTACTCTAAAACTGCAAACATTTAAAATCTAAGTTATGTTCTAAATTTGAGGTTCCCATTCACATCCAATGCGGTCATTTTTGACCGCAAACAATCCGATTGTGTCTATTATTTTCAGGACCATTTAACCTTTTCTAATCATGTCCATGATTATTGTTTTGCCAAAACTGTCACCTATGAATACCTTCCCTCTGAAGAAATTTTTTTTTAAAAACCATAACGTAACAACACCAGGGGGTTCATTTAAAGATTTGTTCACCCAAAAATACTGTCACTTCAAGGAAAGTGATTATGCAGAAGAACAAATTAGATTTTTACATAAATTTCTGTATAACATCTGATCCGAAAGACCCAAAGTGGAACTGCACCTAATGGAGGCCAAATTTAGTCTTGTTTCTAAATGACACGTGTGAATTAACAGTTTATTAATTTTCACAAAAGAGTCCACTTACATTTGCAGAAGGACTTTGCGGTTTTCAGAGTGACGAATCCCATTCGTGTGTTGAGTCCATTCCTTCACAAACACAGGAAAGGATGAAAAAACCCTTAATATATTGAAACAGCATTGCTTGTACGTGACAGTGAATTAGCTGTGAGATCTAAACAGTTCAAGGCTTGACATCTGGCTCAGAGCTAACTTGACAAGCTGCGAACGACAAATGAGTACTGGAATGGATCTGAAATAAGCTCTGCATACTATCTGTCCTAACTTGAGCCAAGCATAAAGACCAAGAGTCAGTAATACAACTAACAAGTTCATACTAGATGTTACATTTTTTGTACACCAACTTCATACTAAGCAAAACTAAGAGGTGCTGATTTAAATGCAACAAATTATGTTTAAAGAGGGTCTTCTTCAATAAGCAGGACTCAAGAACAAGGAAGTGTGTGTGCAGAGGTCAAGCGGCTTGAATTACTCACCATGACAGAGTGCACATCAAAATCACAAAGGGAGCACACATGGGGAAACATGAGGGGCATGACTCCCAAGAAATCCTGCACTTTTCCCTGAGACGGGGTGCCCATCCTTCTCTGCATGAACATGTCGTCAGATGCCGATGAAGTTGACATGCCAAGGCTGCGGTAGGAGTCATGGGAAAGATCAGAATACTGGCGGTCTCTGCCGCTACCGCTGCTGTAATCTAACACGTCGTATCCACGACCAGACGTTTCTTCCATGGAAGTATAACCGAAGTCGCCTTGTGAGCGGCTTTGAGCCTGCCCTCCGGAACGGTCCAATCTTCCGCCCTGCGAGCTGCCCCAGTCGTCTCGGCTGCCTCTGTACGAAGTCTCAGAAGAAACGGTTGACATATTGCCAGACATGCGGCGGCCGGCTTCCATCTTGCGGTTCTTAAGTTGCATGATAAGATGGGGTAAGGTCTCTACGCTGATGTTCTCCTCTGGAACCTGCGCCAGCGCGTCCAAATCGGTGGGCGACAGGCCTAGGCTGGCGAACAGTTTCATGGTATTGCTAATGTGGCTGCCCGCTCGGCGGGACAGCTGAGAGTCGTGGTCTTTTCCCTCCCCTCCACCCAAACCAGACATGCCATGACACTGGGAAGACGAGCCGTAGGGGTCCGAGTGCATCTCGCCCATACTAAAGTTCAAAGTCTCTGCGGCTGCCAAAAGCCCACGGCCAACAGCAAAGCCTTTCTGAGCATCATCACCGGTCAGTTTCTGGGACATGACGGCGCTCTGGACGAGTGGAAAAAGAGAGGAACAAAGCGAATCAAAAAGTCCCCAGAAAGACAATCCGTCGATTTAAGCCTGGATCGAGTAAAGAGAGCTCCTCCAGAATGAAACAGGTCTGCAGAAACACAATGGAGCAATGATTTCTAGCATGCTCGCGAAATGGTTAGCAGTGGCATAGGAAAGCAAGACAGTGAGCTCCACAAATCCATACAATGCAAGTAACAGAAGTCACAATTATTTACAAATGACAGAGGTACAAATGGACAGTTTGGTACACTGACCAAATAGACCATAAAATGAAGATTTAAAGGTACCATGAAGAGCAATAGTACAATAGAGTTTTGAAGGAAAACAGAGCCTGAATCAATTTTAGATCCTTAAATGTGGATGGGAAAGACAGGGTAAGCATTGCAGTTTCTTGGGCAGGAGAAACCAGGGAGATAGTGTTCATGCCTCTAAGTTGTATTGCATGACCAAAAACTACAAATCAGAAATCCATGAATGGAAACAAATTTAACTGAAATAAAACTAATCAACTTTTGCGCTTAAATGCAAAAATAATTTGGAATCAACAGGTCTCGATAACAAAGCCAATAGTCGGGCTCAAGTGAAACAAATGAGGGTGCAAAGAGAGCGCAGGGTTTTCTGAACAAGATATGTATATTCATCCAAAGAAAAGTGAAATTTTACACACATTAACTGAGACTTGAAACTGTAGTGTTTATAATGGAAAAGCCCAAATAAAAAAAATCATCCAAAATGGAAAAAATATGGGCATAATGGTGTCTCACTTGACAAGCTATTTATTTGTATTATTTTATTCAAAAGAGTGCCATCTCGGTTTATGGAAAGCTGAAATGAGAAAAGTGTGTCTTGTAAAACAGGCTGACAAGTATCAGTACCAAACCAATGGCTATTGTGTGGCCAAAACACCAAAAATAGACCAAATTTAAATGAACATCAAATAATGGAATTGTTAAAAATGGTGCAATAAAAAACTGAACCGCTTAACACAGAGAAAGCATAAGTTTTGATGGACCGTATGCATGAATGAAAAAGTTTCACATGTACAGGAACAATCAAAAACAGCAGGCACTATATTTTGATTGGTGAAAAAGGTAATTAAAAACACAACCTAAAAAAACAACAACATTAAATTACTAAGAGGAGTAAATAACATTGCTTTAAACCAAACTCATAACTCACAATTATATTTGTGACAACTCTAATTATAAAAAGTATAGTCCTGGTACTTGCTTCTAATGGGTCAGTAGAGACTTTAAAGTCTTTCTGAGCAGTAATGCAATGCAAACTGATATAATAAGACCAGAAAAGATGGTGGAAAGATATAAACACATTAAAATAGCTACAGCTGTAAAGATTTGAATGTTTTAAGGCATTACTTAACCAGACTAATTAAGTTAGTTTGAAATTATATGCATTAGTAAAGAGAATATATCAGCACAGTGCAAGTCAGAACTGGAATCTGGGGCTTATTAAACATTATGCAGAATATGAATTCAATACAATTGTGTAGACATGGCAATGGCACTACTGTCCAGATTCAGAGCAGATGAAAGAAATGCAGAAAACGCGTTGGACAGGAGCCTTTCAAGTGCTGAAGAAATATCCCACAAAACACGTCAAAACGACGCCTTTTACAGCTTTAAATAACGAAAGCTGAGCGTCAATCTGATGCTACGATGATAAATGTAATCTCATATTAGGACAGTAATCTTATATTAACCGCGAAAATGTGTAAATACTTTATTTAGGCGAAGCATACAAGTTTAAATCCAAGAAAACAGCCGCGTTAAACACAACACAAGGACGAAATGGGATGATAAAAAGCTAAAAAAAAAAAAAAAAAAGCACGGGACTAAACGTGCACGACAAGGCCTTCACAGCAACCTTTCTCTAATAGGTGTAAGTTAATTCTGCAGCTCGGGTTTATTATAGTCTGTAATTACAACACAAGTGGTATAATATCATATCTGCCATTCGAATGCACTGTGTTGCTACTTACATTTTTTTCTTCTTCTCAACCTTCGGGTTGAAGTCCTTTACGTTGCACGAAGTGAAACGCGATCAACAGCTAAGCTAACTGCGCACAATGTGAAGGCGGAAACGACTACGAAAGAGGGTTTTACTTCCGGTGTTAATTTCAAAATAAAAGCCCTAGCCGGATTGTCAAAACTAATACCAAAGTTTCTCTTTTCCAGAGGTGTAAAGCATTTGAGTAAATGTAATTAATTTCAGAGGTGTTCAACGTTACAGTTTTTCACTGGCATGTCTCTTTGATTAGTGCATCTTTGAGCCTACATTCAGTATGAGTAAAATACTCAAGTACTGTTAAAATCAGATACTCTAAGACTCTTTACTGAAGCTGTTTTGAAATTGGTGACTTGTAACTTGCAGTGGAGTAATTTTCGCTGTAAGGAATCTGTACTTTTACTCAAGTATGGTTTTCATGTACTCTTTACACCTCTGCTCTTTTAATTTATATTGCTATCATTTATTATATTATGACCCTAAAATCACCTTAGTTGTGTTTTACTGTTGAATGATGGAACTCTGGATGTCACATGACCTGTGATGTGATCAGAATTCAGAATGTTCAGAGCAGTCAGTTTACATCATTAGCTTCTGTGATGTGATCAATATTCAGAATGTTCAGAGCAGTCAGTTTACACCATTAGCTTGACCTGACTAGCATCTACTCGGTATTTGTGCTTTATACTAATAGCTTTTAGAAAAGAATCTTCTTTGAAGGACAATCAAAATGGCAACGTCCTACAATTGGTCTTCAGATGAGGATAACGGTCAACCAAAAGAGCATCATCAGATGTGACTGAACAAGTGCTGCATACAGTATTCCAGCCATTCGGACCCATGCGTTCTGTTAAAGTGTGCAGAGACAGAAGAACGGACCAGTCTTTTGAACAGCGCCATGATGCAGAAAATGCCCTAGTGGCTCTGAATTTTTTGGAGCCCATGGGCAAACCTGTGCACATCACATGGGCCCAGTACATGACTGTTAAGGTCCTGGCAAGACACAAAGATAGGTTTGCCATATATGATACCCTCTCAGACTTTGGGGAACTCCAGCTGCGCAGAGAGGTCTGTGATGGGAACGACGAACCTAAAGTCAAAGAGCAGACTGAGCCCAGGGAGAGCAGCTCTGATGAACCTAGGTCATTGCTTGTGAATAATCTGCACTCAGATGTGACCAAACAAGAGCACAAGTGTGCAAAGACAGAAGAACCGACCTCTCTCGTGGCAATGGTTTTGTGACCTTCGAACACCACCATGATGCAGAAAATGTGTGGGCCAAGACATGACTATTAAGGTCCTGGCAAAGCACAACAAAAAGTAGCTCCCATGATAGGAATGTTCAAGAAATAGACCGGACTGAACCCATCAAGCACTCACAGGGAAAAAGGCTTGCGATTATTCTGTGAAAAGTTATGAGCATGCCCAGATACCTTGCTTGGCATCGGCCTGTTGGCTCTAGCATGCACTGAAAGCTTTATACAGGACAAAGAATGCAGCTCCAACATGCCACTTCCTGCAGGGTGCATTGATGACACAACCAGAAACAGAAGAAACAAACATACCCATACATTAGTGATGCAAAGTCCGATTGATTTCGTCAAACAAGTTCTTCTGGACAGATCGTTTCAATGAACCGGTTAAAAAAATATTCATCGGTTCCTTAAGTCATCACGCAATTATATCACTATACATTTCTTTTCTAACAACTCAGTGTCATGTTATATCAACGAAACATTCAAATAAAGTTATTTGTGTGAATGCCTATTGCTGATTATTGCCTTTCATTCACATAAGTTAATTGATATCTGTGGTCAGTTTCATTCGCTGATCCTTCACGCCGGATACAACAGACCAATATAGTAGCCTACATCTTGGATACGTTTCCTAAGAGTTTCGCAATTACAGCACACGTTGATGCACAAACACGGGTATGTTCTGCATGTCTAAAGTATATAGAAAGTTCCGGTTTTTCTATATTTAATAAAACTAGTCATAAGCATATTTGGTTATTAAAGAGCTCAGGCTCGTTCAAGTCCTCGGTGACACACACGCATGTGCATAATGTCAGCAACTCACTCGTGGACCTTAGTCATTAATCCTTGTTATTCTAACACCACTTTTTATCTCAACACACATTTTATTTGAACACCACTAGACTGTTGTGACTGAATAAATGACGGGTGTTTTCAGAAATCGTATATTCTGTCATTCTGTGTTCTTGTTCTCAAATTATGCTCTTTTTCCACCCTTCAGTTTATCGATTATCACCATCAACATCATAAACCCATTCATATATCCCATCCTCTTCTGCACAAGACTCATGGTAGCAGGCCTTACACAGTTGCTGCATCTGATCCACGCTTCAGAAGCTTTCGGATCATCATCTGAGCTGTGGTTTATGAAGCAGCCCCTGCATTTGTAGGAGGTGGCTGCATTATTCTGTTCATTTTTTGTGTTTTAAATGTTCATCATAAAGAAGGTTTTCTGAGCTTCTTTGTAAATATGGTACTGTCTTGGCTCTGGATGTCTTTACACCCCTGTGACTCTTTTGTATGACCACAAAGTCTTTGAACGATGCCACTTCAACAGCTGGAGGCTCATCATCTCAGTGCTGCAATGTGCAGTGTCTTCAGTGGATGGCGTGGTGCTTTCATGCCCACTG
>NW_015642825.1:1306691-1307743 GCF_001515625.1 Sinocyclocheilus rhinocerous
ATTTAATATTTGTTTTCAGTAAACACTTTCTTAAATACCATCACACATTTTTTCATATATGAAATATATGGAAGCCCATTTTCACCACTGAATAATAAAAAAAAAAAGGTAATTGCGACTTTTACCTCACAATTCTGATCTTTTTTCACAGAATTGTGAGAAATAAACTTGCAATTGCGAGTTATAAAGTCACAATTGCGAGATATAAAGTCACAATTGCAAGACAAAAATTCGCAATTCTGACTTTTTCTCTCGCAATTCTGACTTTTTTTCTCAGAATTGTGAAATATAAACTCGCAATTGCGAGTTAAAGTCCAATTTTGAGGGGGGAAAAAGACTGATATGTTCTCAGAATTGCGAGTTTATATCTCACAATTCTGACTTTATATCACGCAATTCTGAGAAAAAAAGTCAGAATTGTGAGTTTATATCTCGCAGTTCTGACTTTATTTCTCAGAATTACGACTTCATGTCTCGCAATTGCGAGTTTATATCACGCAATTCTGAGAAAAAAAGTCAGAATTGTGAGATAAAAAGTCGCAATTACCTCTTTTATTTTTTTATTCAGTGGCGGAAACGGGCTTCCATAGAAATATGTAACTATGCAAAAAAAAAAAAAGTGAAATAAAAGGTTATGAATATGTGCTCAGCATCATGTAAACCCATGCATTAAGTCATGAAAGAGAGTGGAATTAATCGAGTGTTATGTCCACACGTGCACCGGGAGTTGTTACTTCTTCCGTTTAAAAAAAAATTAATAAATAAAAAACTCTGTCCACATGAAAACGCAAACGCATGCTATGAAGCACTGTCAAGAGCATGCCAAACCAACAGGTGGCGATATAATCTCAACCGTAATGCCATGTTGGCCAATCAGAAGCCTGAAAAAGTCTCCAGTAGGCTGAGATAACAGTGCAGGCTCCGACATCACAAGCCAAAAACTCCGGTTTCGCTGTCTACACGACAACACTGCAACCGGAGTTTTTGAAAAACTTCACCCTGGCAGGCGTTTTCAAAAATAGTCGGTTTCAGTGAACTGGTGCTGCGTTTGC
>NW_015642825.1:1310476-1323731 GCF_001515625.1 Sinocyclocheilus rhinocerous
CTCACAATTCTGACTTTTTTTCTCAGAATTGCGTGATATAAAGTCAGAATTGTGAGATATAAACTCGCAATTCTGAGAACATATCAGTCTTTTTCCTCCCCTCAAAATTAGACTATTACTCGCAATTGCGAGTTTATCACGCAATTCTGAGAAAAAAAGTCAGAATTGTGAGATAAAAAGTCGCAATTACCTCTTTTATTTTTTTATTCAGTGGCGGAAACGGGCTTCCATAGAAATATGTAACTATGCAAAAAAAAAAAAAAGTGAGTGAAATAATTATGAATATGTGCTCAGCATCATGTAAACCCATGCATTAAGTCATGAAAGAGAGTGGAATTAATCGAGTGTTATGTCCACACGTGCACCGGGAGTTGTTACTTCTTCCGTTTAAAAAAAAAATAATAAATAAAAAACTCTGTCCACATGAAAACGCAAACGCATGCTATGAAGCACTGTCAAGAGCATGCCAAACCAACAGGTGGCGATATAATCTCAACCGTAATGCCATGTTGGCCAATCAGAAGCCTGAAAAAGTCTCCAGTAGGCTGAGATAACAGTGCAGGCTCCGACATCACAAGCCAAAAACTCCGGTTTCGCTGTCTACGATAACACTGCAACCAGAGTTTTTGAAAATCTTCACCCTGGCAGGCGTTTTCAAAAATGTTTGGTTTCAGTGACCTGGTGCTGCGTTTGCGTGTGGACGAACGGCCAAACCGTATAGAAAAAGCTGCGGTTTTAAAAATAACCGCGTTCGTGTGGACATAGACTGCTCGCTGAGGCTGGTGTGGTAAAACACACAAAGCGAGCGGTCAGGAAAGTGTGTAAGGCACGCCAGATCTAAGAAGTCCCTTGTATGGTCCTCCAGTGAACAGTCCTTCTGATCCAGGCAGCGAAGCTGAACGGTGGCAGGTCCATGGGGAGAGAGGAGAAAAAACAAAAAGAAAGAAAAACAAATACTCACTTTGTGGCCAGTTTTTCTGTAACGTGTTGTTCCATTTAAAGCGCATGACAGTATTATCCAAAAATTATCTTTTAGTTATAAATTTACAAGGAATACACACAGGAGAATCGCAGTAGCACACACAATGGTAAAGCAAAAAACCAGCCACGACTGAACAGAACAGGACGTATAAATAAGAAGACTAACGAATGAGTGACAGCTATGGCTATCATAAGTAACCATAGAAACAAATCAGGACTGATCAGAAACTAGGCAACAGACCTAAACAAGGCCAAGGACCAAAAGTCCATAACTGTGACACACATATAGAAATGTAATACTTAATATATTGCATTATATTTTCCAGTATATTCCCATATATACTGCCAGAACAGTGGTCCATCAATATAGGCTTCTCCGTGACGATCCTTAAATTCTTAGATTTGTTCCGTCCGGTCTTGAACGTTTGATTATATCCTGCTTCGATGTATTACCCAGAAGCCCTCAGGACTCATCCACTGTAAGTCACTTGATTCTCACTCTTGCAAAAGCAATTCAATAAATAAATACTGTATATTAGGAAATCAGCGTGAGAAAATCTTCGAAAGCCACTTCCCAGGAAAAAAACGATGGATTACACGCCACGTTTCAGAAATATTTTGAGATAAATGTGGGCACATTCAGAAGCCTTTTCACTTTTTCGCTCCCCCTTCATTCTCTCTACAGCTGCTTACACACACATTTAAAGAGGTCATATGATGCGATTTCAATTTTTCCTTTCTCTTTGGAGTGTTACAAGCTCTTGGTGCATAAAGAAGATCTGTATGTCATTCCAGTGACTGATGCAGCACTATTTGATGCATCAAACAGCAGCCCCATAAAAAGACAAAAGCGAGATATGAAGAAAAGCTGCGTGCCACAGACTCTGAAAGCTTTTCAAGCTCAGGTCAAAGTTATAAACCTTCGAGAGGATAACAACCGCCTATTCAGTTTCCATTGCCTGTGTGCCATGCTGTGATGTTACTCTTCCTGGAAAAATACCACATTTATTCAGAAAAGCACTGAACAGAGGACAATATCTCAAACAATACTCACACAACAAGTCCGTTAAGTCCATTCGACTCATTACGAGTCCAGAACAAAGGGCAAACGGCATGAGCTTTGACTAAAACGTGGCGAACAGCCTGACATGCCCTTCTAAATCATCTCATTACTGGATTTCTCCACACACCTCCATCTACCTGACTTTTTCAACTCTTCAGTCAGTGCTTGACGTCAGAGTTAAGACTTGGGCTTATTTCTTATTTCTCCCCACATTTAAAGGTTAGATTCATTATTAGCATCCCGCGTGGGACATGAAAGCTTCAAATATTCAAAAAGGCCAACGCGAATGAGCAGAGGTCCCACAAGCACATTAAGAGGGGGGGAAATAAGCAAAATAACCTCATCGCTAAGTTGCATTAAAAATGAAAGAGCTGCAAAGCAAACGGAGAGAGCTTCACACGCTAGTCTGTGTGTTCCGAGTGCTAAATGCTATGTTCGTTTTCCCACCGGCCGACCGACTTTGATTAAGCGAGAGCTCACCAAGCACAAAGACCATTATCACACTTGACATTTGAGTAGTGTAAATGAAGCATTTTGAGAATTTCTCCTAAAAAACACCAAAGTCTGTTCTCCAGGGCTGATGAGGGAGCACTTAACTCAGCAAGTCACTCCAAAATGCAATCAGGGGTAAAGACATTCCTCAGCCCTTCAGATAACGCCTCCTGTGATCAACCGCAAAGCCGAAATGGGCTCTCGGGTCACTCGGATTTAGTGATAATGGCCCGAGTGAAGTTTTTAAGACCATGCTTGAGTTTGCGACTCGACTGCGTCATTGTATCTGTCAAAGTCTGAGAAAAACGGGCCGTTCTACAATTCAGAAAGAAGCTTTCCATCCTATTTAAACCTGACAGCACACCGACTTGGAAACATTGACGCACACTCTCGAAAATACCAATAAATGCCATAATGTCAAGGTGAAAGTTCAGAGAATGTGACTCAGGAGGTTATTGGGAAAGCTTTTAAAGCAGTTTATGATCCATCAAATTGGTAAAGGGAAATGAGGTCTGGCACCGGCAAAGGTGAGCGAGGAGCTGCACGCTCTGCTGGGAATCTGAACCTCATTACTGCAGGCCTCACTGCCAGTCTGCTGTTTTTCACATTGATGCATAATTAAACGCTGGGCTTCCTTCTCTCAACAAGAGAAAAGGTACAAATGGGGAGAATGTAAACATCTTAATGTACAGTAGGTCATAGATGAAGGACAGAAAGAGTGAGGATGTTAGAGAGACATCTAAAAGACAATGAAAGGATGTAGATGCATGAATATGAGAATGAGTTTGGAATATACTACCTTTTGACACTTGAGACACATTTTGCACTATAATACAACAGAATAGCATGGAATTTAGCATGAACATGTTTCAAGCAAAAAAACAAACAAAAAAATAAAAAAAATAAAATAAAAAGTATTTGTAGTTTCAAAAAGATCACAAAGCTGCTCTTATTTTTTTTAAACACAGTAAAACAGTAATATTGTGAAACATTTTCACAATTTAATGGTTTTCTATTTGAATATATTTTAAATGTAATTTATTCCTGTGATGCAAAGCTGAGTTTTCAGCATCATTCCTCCAGTCTTCAGTGTCACATGATCGTTCAATGCTTTTCTTATTATTATCAATGTTAAAAAAAAATAGCTGTGCTGCTTCATATTTTTATGGAAACCATGATACACTTTTTTAGGATTCTGAAGAGTGATGAATAGAAAGAATGTATTTGAATCCATTGATCCATTTTATTAATCCTTCCTGAATAAATTAATTTCTATCAAAAAAAAATAAAAAATCTTATTGACTCCAAACTTTTGAAAGGTAGTATAATCATTGCATCATACTTAAACTCATACTGTTTCATTTACTATTTTTTAAATATAGGCAGTATATTGTGTGTCCTATACAGTGAGTGAACTAGTATAACATTCTGAACATGGCTATTGCCTTTAAAGAACAAATGTATTGCTTTAACAGCTGTTTCTAGTCAGCATCATGAAAAATTCCAGTGCACAAATGTCTATTTAGTCTACTGTGCACATGTGGAAAACAAGTCGTTTTCCCTACGAGTGGATCATATCTGTCAAAAGAAAAAAGGGCATGTGGTGAAGAGTTTTACTCGTCTCATAATCACTGTCAGATTTCACAAATGTATCCAAAAATATCATTCTGCTTCATGATGATCTGTCTATATCATCTTTAAATAGAATACACAAGGATTGATTTTGATTGACCGTATGTTTGTTAGTGTGCAAATCTGGCGTAAAATAAAAAGTATTTGTAGTTTTCAAAAAGATCACAAAGCTGCTCTTATTTTTTTTAAACACAGTAAAACAGTAATATTGTGAAACATTTTCACAATTTAATGGTTTTCTATTTGAATATATTTTAAATGTAATTTATTCCTGTGATGATCTGTCTATATCATCTTTAAATAGAATACACAAGGATTGATTTTGATTGACCGTATGTTTGTTAGTGTGCAAATCTGGCGAGATATTTAATAAAACACAAAACACATAAGGATTAATAACATCTCGTAGTCTTTAATTATTATTTTTTTAGAGCTGTCACATAGCAACAGAAAAAGTAATACACATAGCTCCCTGAAAGAGAAGCCTTACATGAAAATATCGATCTGAAATCCACCAAAATAAATACTGAGTTTACAAAAGTTCTACAACTTGTTGGGAGATTTACAACACATTCATGCTTAGAACTTCTGCCTTCAGGGCCTCGAGGTGTTGTTCAATGCTTTTCTTATTATTATCAATGTTAAAAAAAAATAGCTGTGCTGCTTCATATTTTTATGGAAACCATGATACACTTTTTTCCCCCAGGTTTCTATGATGAAAAGAAAGTCCAAACAAGAAGAGCATTTTAAATAATAATAATAAAAAAAAAATAATATTTAATGTAAATGTCTTCACTGTTACTTTTGATCAAGTTAATGGGTCTGTGCTGAGTAAAAGTATTAATGTAAGTATTAAATTAATAATTTATTTAGTAATTAATATTTAATTATAATAAATAATATGATTAATATAAAATGAATTATAATAAATTAATTTAAAAATGACTAATTTAATAAACACACACACACGCACACTTACAACACATTCATGCTTAGAACTTCTGCCTTCAGGGCCTCGAGGTGTTCGATCACGCTTCATATGTGAGGTTTGCATCATTTCGCATGAAATCCTGACGGTAATGACTACCCTGAAGGTCCTTGAAGGTTCGGGGAGAGTTATTTCTAACGCAAATCTTTTCAAAGCAATAACTCAGGGCTCATGTAGCAGTGTTTTTGGTTCTGTCATGGCTATGGAGTACCAGCATTCCCCCAAATCCTTCCTTCCACATCCATCGGCGCTCAAAACAGCATGTATCTCGAGGTGTTCGATCACGCTTCATATGTGAGGTTTGCATCATTTCGCATGAAATCCTGACGGTAATGACTACCCTGAAGGTCCTTGAAGGTTCGGGGAGAGTTATTTCTAACGCAAATCTTTTCAAAGCAATAACTCAGGGCTCATGTAGCAGTGTTTTTGGTTCTGTCATGGCTATGGAGTACCAGCATTCCCCCAAATCCTTCCTTCCACATCCATCGGCGCTCAAAACAGCATGTATTTCTTGTTTTCTGCTCACGGTTCCTAAGCTTCAACCATTGCAAAATCTCCATCTTTAAACAACATAATAATGACATCCAAAGAACACAGATGGGAAATTGTGCAAGTTGTTCGACCAACAAAACCGCTTACTGTTAAACAACGGCAAAGTAGCTCAGAATTCAAAGGTGCTACATAAACGGAAAGTGTACAAATGAAATAGTTTGGACATTGTAACTCATCAGAGCTGAGTTTGCCTTTGATTGTACAATATATAACCTCTTTAAAGGAAACATTTTCGACCACTACCAGCATGAACTTGCACAGTTTCACAATGCTCTGTACATCCGTAAGATAGCTGTGAAGGCACGACCATGTACATGTTTGATTGTAAAAAAACAACTTATCTGGACATTGCTTCCAATGACACGCTAGATTCATGGTCAGCGTTCGCTGATACACCAGACTGGAAGAAGAAACGCGTTCGACTAAAGCATTTAAAGGAACACACGGACCGCTATCAAATCATTTGCATAAAAATATATTCCTATGTACAATAAAATCAAACTAAGCTCTACCTTTAGAAATTCAATATCGGTTGATAAAAACACGAGAAGATGAGAAAAGAAAGTTAAAGTGGGCATGGAGCTAGGTAATGTAGCTAGCTCTGTTCGCATTGGAACAAATAATAGTGTCTTATTTGTTCCTTCATCACATCACCACAGCGGAATGATCACGCTTATCAAAACTGATCACGAAATTCAACTTTCATACTCCTCATATGCTATTGGTTTGGTCTGCGATTACATATTCGTGACCAGAATACTGAACGACTTGTGGATGCAATAATCTTCGTATTGTAAAAGTGCTACAAGTGCTTTATTTGCAGGAGAGGTTTTCATTTTAAAATCAGGAAACTGATGCATGAGGACAGTGCTGAGCTGTACATGTTTCATTTTTAGTGGCGTGCGTGTGTCGCTGTCAGTACATCCCTGCAAAATAGCTATTAAGACCAAACCTGTTTTTCTGATGGCTGACACATAAAACGTAGTTATTTCCAAATATTTACATCTCTTCGATCAATTCAAACAATTGCTGTTCCCGAAGGTAATTCATTTTAGGCAGAGGCACGCTTCAGTAGACTGGCAAGTGCTGGAATGAGGGATGGAGATTGTTCTGGGTCAGTTCTGCTGTATCCTGGCTCTCTGAGGAGCGTGTTTATTGGGGTCCTCAGCTCTGGAAGCGAGCTTTAGTATGGCACAACACTGCTTTGGGAGGTTTCAGTTAGAAGAACAAAAATTCATCGGCATGGTTTTTCCATGAGATTTGTTTTCTCAAGACAACATTCTGCAGCAGCTGTATTTCCTCTCCTCATATAGGAATCATTTGCGTGACATATTCTTAAAGGGGTAATTCACCCAAAAATACAAATTCTTTATTTACTCACCCTCATGTCACTCCAAACCTGGACTTCATTTCTTCTATGGCAAATGAAAGGAGAATATCACTTAAATGTTTCACTTAATTTTTTTAATGGTTCTTCTGTAATTCTGTGGTGCTGATTATTATTGTACTATATTTATTTTCACGTAGCATCAATATTTTGGTAAATATTTAGGTCAGGTAAATTTTAGAACTCATTAATTATGAAACATCGGTTTAGTACAGATGAGTTTTTGTAGTTATTTTGCATGTTTTGTTTTTTTAAAGGTATTTTGCTTTTGCAAGGATGGGAACATTCTAGAAGTTTCTGTAACATTCTGGAATTTTCTGTGATATTCTAGTGCTTTCAGGAACATTCCAGAACAAAAAATAAAAGACAAAAAATCTAAATGTTTATGTTAAACTGTTATTATGCATGTACTATGTCATTTTTATACATGAGTAATAGCAGATTAGCTTGAATCAGTTGTCAACATTTTTTCTTTTAGTTTTCATGAGCAATGTTAATGATACACAAAAAAAATAATGTGATTTTTTTTGTATTCAGCATGTCAAACTTCATAAGGAACCAATAAAAATAAAAGCAAAACATATATTTTACAAAAATGTGTTTCATGCTGTATTTCCTCACATTCAAATATTTCCATTAGAGAAATTCAGGTTAAATTTTGCAGGCAAAAAGCTCGACTATCTATTTTCAACAGTGTAGAAATGTTTGAAGCACAGCTCACACAGAAGTCACTTTCAAACCAAGCAGATTACTGTTGGTCAATGTGGCAAATTTGCTTGACCAACTTAAAACCCGATGCAAAATCTTTCTCAATTGTGTGGATTCCTATTGAAAAGACTGGATTTCGCCTGCAAAAATTCACTGCACAACAGTAAATGTGATCGTACCTTAAGTTGTTATTCACTTAAAATATTTTGAATATAACACAAGAAATACATGAGGGTGAATAAATAACAAAAGTAAATTGTCATTATTGGATGAACTATCCCATTAAGAACTTTTGCAAGAACAACTTCAGGTCATTTCTTTTCAAACATTTCAGTCTTGCGGTAACCGATGGTCATCTTTACTAAAGCTAAAACATTTTAAGACACAGCATCTGGGAGAACTGGCCCTGGTTGCTGTCAGCAAAGCTTTTGTTTGGAGTGGCCTGACACATTCTCAGTCAGCAGGCATCATGTAGTTTTAGCGGTCTCAGAAAAACACTGGGCTGTTTATGCCAGTGAATCACATTAGAGGAGATCCTCGCAGTGGAAACTATCGTGGAAATGGCTGCA
Organism: Sinocyclocheilus rhinocerous; assembly: GCF_001515625.1. NCBI lineage: Eukaryota > Metazoa > Chordata > Actinopteri > Cypriniformes > Cyprinidae > Sinocyclocheilus > Sinocyclocheilus rhinocerous. The sequence continues at coordinate 1,318,849 of NW_015642825.1, forward strand.
TTTAGTGATGCATGTGAAGCGCAGAGCTGACCTGACTGAGAACGGTCACCCGTGAGTCTGAGACGTCTGCGTATTCAGAGTGGTTTACAAGGAGCTAAATTACATCAACTAGCCTGTGAGCAGTACATCTCATTCCCCAAAGAGCTTCAGAAGTCTTACAGAACATAAATGAGATTTCAGTTCACAATAAGAAAATGGAGATATTATGTTTTCGTCAAGCCAGATTTCATGGCTAGAAGAAAACAAAAGTTAATTTCCTGTCAAAATCCTTTGTATAAGGATGATTCATTTGAATCTAAAAAGTTTTAAAAGTAATGTTTTTATTAAATCATTTTGAACAATTTTGGGGCATATTTTTATGGAAGTCTATTTCCGCCACTTAATTAAAAAAATATATATTTGCGACTTTTTATCTGAAAAATTCTGACTTTTTTTCTTGCAATTGCGAGTTTACATCTTGCAATTCTGACTGTTTTTCTCAGAACTGTGAGATATAAACTCGCAATTGCGAGTTATAATGTCAGAATTGCAATTCTGAGAAATGAAGTCAGAAATGTGAGATATGAACTCGCAATTCTGACTTTTTTCTCGCAATTCTGACTTCTTTTCTGAGAATTGTGAGATGTAAATTCGCAATTGCAAGTTATAAAGTCCAATTCTGAGGGGCAAAATGACTGATATTTTCTTACAATTGCAAGTTTATATATCACAATTCTGACTTAATAACTTGCATTTGTGTGTTATAAAGTCAGAATTGCGAGATATAAAGTTGCGAGTTTAAATTTCGGATTTATCCGTTTTTTTTTTCTTGCAATTGCGAGTTTCTACCACACAATTCTGAGAAAAAGTCAGAATTGTGAGAGAAAAAGTCAGTATTGTGAGATAAAAATTCACAATTACTTTTTTTATCCAGTGACGGAAACGGGCTTCCATACATTTTTTAAATAGGCTGTATTAATAGAAATGTTATGCAGCATTACTTGTGTTGCACTTAAATGCTGGAATTGTCTTGGAAACAAGGAAAGGCCTGTTGTCTTTAACACTTACAATTTTAAATTCATGTGACAATGTTATATTATAACTGTTGATTTGAGAATTCATTAATGAAACAATAAAAACAAATAAAAAAAATTGGAGAAATCGCTCAGCAATGCTCCCAGCTCTACCTCTTAATACTGTGGTGTGAATTTGTGAATTTACTTTTTCATTTATAGAACAAAAATAAATCTTTCTTTTAATAGAGTGTCATCTTAGCTATTCAGCATTCATGCCGTAGCTTTCAGGAAGTGTTATCCTGACTGTAGAGCTAATAGAAGCCGCTCCGGATAAAGCTTGAAAGACGTGTTTTTGGTGTGGAAGTCGTATTCCCAGGAGAACCAAAAAGGAAACAAACACATTGGGAAAACCCTTACCAACATTCCTTTGCAATGGAAATTCGTATCCTAAAATACAGACCAGATACCTTTGGCAACATTGTTCTTTCCCTCATTGTTTGGGTAAAGCTTGAAAGACGTGTTTTTGGTGTGGAAGTCATATTCCCAGGAGAACCAAAAAGGAAACAAACACATTGGGAAAACCCTTACCAACATTCTTTTGCAATGGAAATTCGTATCCTAAAATACAGACCAGATACCTTTGGCAACATTGTTCTTTCCCTCATTGTTCAGCAGCTCTTTGAGCAAACAGTTCAGTGCAGCTCCCTGTACTCGACTCCTGAAGGGCTCTGGTCGGGTCTGAGCTGCAGGCAGGGCGGTGAGAAATGGCACCTTCCAGTGATGCTCCTCATCAGAGGCTGGCCTGTGTCAGAAACATGACTCCTGGGACTCTGTGTCATTCTGTATTGACAGTTTCTCCTGTTCAGTGTGGTTTCCATTGTGAAGAACTGAATACCTGAAGGGACAAAAGAAACCAGGACACCATTTCAATGACACTGTCACAATCTCATATTCATCTCTCGACGAGCTTTTAGATGAACGTTCAAGCAATATGGAATTATCATATAAACCATACAGTGCTGAAACATTTGGTTGAGAAAAACCTCCAACGCTGAGAATATTAAGAGCTCCTCTTATATGTGCACTTGATTTGACAGAAGAGTTAATGTTGGCCTTTTCACAAATATTAAAAATGTTTATTTTTTCCCCCAATCTTTATAGCACTGCTAGTGGTGAGTGACAAAAACAGCACAGGTTTAAATATCAAAATTTAGTTTTTTGAGTGGCTTTTTTGAGGCCATCTATAATGATAGTATGTTAACTATTTTTTGGCATCGTCTATCGGCCCAACCCTACATAATACACAATATAACAATACCATATATGTCAAATAACCAGTAAACAATAAACAACCTTTAAAGTCAGTAGCAAAAATACTGACCCATCTTGCACTCACTCTTTTTGTCCAATCAAACACTTTCTTTAATAAGAAGGTCCCTCCCCCATTCAATGACTAGTGATAGCAAGCAGATTTGTTTTTAAAAAATCCTTTAAAAATTCCATTCAAAAACTCATATTCCTGTAGTAAAACATGGTGCTAGCAATATCAAGGTCAAAGGTTAGATTCCCAGGGAATGCAAGGATTGATAAAATGTATACCGTAAATGTAAGTCACTGTAGATAAAAGTGCCTGGCAGATGCATTAAAATGCATGAACAGGAGGGTTACTGAGATGAAGAAATACGTCCAGGCCCAACTTCCTGTTTTAACAGGACAGAAATCTGCTCGTCAAGCCATTTCATGTAAAACCTTTGCAGATATCTACATTTTGCACTCCCAGAAAAAAGGTATAAAGCTGTCACTGTGGCAGTGTCCTACGGTTGTCACGCTACACTGTTGAGGGAACACGCTGGAGTCACGAGGAAACGTTTAACAGTCTTTAATCAAGAAACACAGGAGATAATCCACAATGGGAGCTTGAGCCAACACACAGAGTAGACCTGACAAACACAAACTGAACAGACTAGGATTTAAGTACACAGGGAAATGAGGATAATTAACTAAACACAGCTGGAAACAAATGATGAACTAATCAGGGAACCTAATGGAAACAGGAAGGACCAAATAAGGCAAAACAGGAACTGAAACGCATGACAAAACAGGTCCAATCCTGACATTTCACCCCCTCAAGGAAGGTGCGTCCTCGCACCGTAGAACAACAGAGGGGGGGATGGGTGGTCTACGTCCGGGGCGATCCTCTGCTCAGCCTCTGCTCGGCTCATAGATCGTGGTGAAATTGGCTCTCCTTCATCGGTGGGCTCGGGCTTTAGCTCCGCACAGCAGGGAGGTGGTGGGCTGGGCTCTGGGTCTGGAGTGGATCTAGCAAGATCATCCTCGGGAGTGACGATGAGAGGCGATCCGTTTCTCGCCAGAATCCACTTCACAAACGCGGCGAAATCCGCTCGAGGACCATCTTTGGACGACGGCGCTCTGCATGCGGTATTTAAACTTGCGTTGTAGAACGCACAGAGCGCGTCGTCCGGGTAGCTGGTGGTGTTAGCTAGCAGCTGGAACAGTCTAGTATGGTCCTCGAGCAATCTCTCCCCCTGCTCCAGCAGGAGGAGGAGATATTCCGGGTGAAGGAGGGCATCCATGAGGGAACAACGAAAAAAAAAAGACACTGGGTAAAAACGGGAAACAAAACGGAAGGTAGACACACGGAGGTTACTGTTTTGGGTCAGGTCTTCTGTCACGCTGCGCTGTTGAGGGAACACGCTGGAGTCACGAGGAAACGTTTAACAGTCTTTAATCAAGAAACACAGGAGATAATCCACAATGGGAGCTTGAGCCAACACATAGAGGACGAGTAGACCTGACAAACACAAACTGAACAGACTAGGACTTAAGTACACAGGGAAATTAGGATAATTAACTAAACACAGCTGGAAACAAATGATGAACTAATCAGGGAACCTAATGGAAACCGGAAGGACCAAATAAGGCAAAACGGGAACTGAAACACATGACAAAACAGGTACAATCCTGACAACGGTACACAAGCTAAGAGGTACATCTTTGTATCTTATTTACCCCTAGTATATTAAAGTACATTAAAGGTACATATTAGTACTTTAAAAGCACATATTAGTTAGTACCTAAAGTGTACATATTAGTGCCTTTTAAAAGGATACCACCCTAATGACCTTTTTTCTGAAAGTGTTTGTAAAATGTTGTGTTCATTTTTGTTTAGCAAAATCAAATATTCAGCACAGAAATCCTCTTGAAATCTTAACATCTTCTGGATGTGAGCATCTACAAAACCCTCTGAAATGGTTTGAAACTAGCCAGAAAAAAAACTACACATACATTTGAGCATCTAGATAGACCTACAGTACAGTACGTCTCACTTTGTTAAATTACTGAAGCAGAACACATTGCCCTGCGATTGCTTCTTGTCCTTTCTCTGTATCCGCACCAGCTATGAACCTCCTTTTCTTCCAGGCCAAAAAAAAAATCATTACAATCTCTGTTCATAAACAAGCAAACTAAAGGCAATTCCTGCAGAGCAATTGGGCATGAAATTCACTTGAAAAAAGGGAAAACATTCAAAAGAAAACCTTTCAAAACCTCAATGATGTTCCGGGATTTAGAAAGGAAACAAGCAACATGTTTTCAATGAAGCAGAACCCAAACTTGCTGCCACATTGCCGCTTTATAAATGTATGTCAGCCCTGCACAGCCTGAGCACAGCCTGAGACATCTGTCAGATCTAGTGCAAACATACAATACTTCCCGATAGACTACAGTAATAATGTCTTGATCATGCTGGTACATCCATTCTGGATATTAGCTGGCCGGATTAGAGGCAGAGCTCATTAATTTACATGAACATGAGCTTTGGGTCACACACACACACACACACACACACACACATGTCTGGTTAGCTAT
>NW_015642825.1:1323824-1323967 GCF_001515625.1 Sinocyclocheilus rhinocerous
ACAGAGACAGAGGCAGGATCACATCACTCATTCTGACAACTTCATTTTTAATTATGTTGTGCCGGACATCAGGGAACTGCAGCGCTAGTCACTAAACAGAGCCTGAAGAATGATGGAAGAGACAGCAGTGCCATAGGGTTTGA
>NW_015642825.1:1324789-1355735 GCF_001515625.1 Sinocyclocheilus rhinocerous
TACATTACTAAACAAACGTTTGAGGTCTGTCAGATTTTTACGTTTTTCAAAATAGTCTCTTATTCTCACCAAAGTTGCATTTATTTGATTAAAAAATACAGTAAAAACAATAATAGTGTGAAATATCACAATTTAAAATACCTGTTTTCTATTTTAATATATTTTAATATATAATTTATTCTTGTAATCAAAGCTGAATTTTCAGCAGCCATTACTCTTATTATTAATGTTGAAAAAAAAAAACAGTTGTACTACCTAATATTTTTGTGGAAACCATGATAGTTTTTTTCAGGATTCTTTGTTCAAATTCACACCATTTATTTAAAATATGTGTGTTTACCGGCACTTTCATATACAGTATACATTACATACATACACATACACACACATATATATATATATATATATATGAAAGATTTATTCTCATAAATGCCACATTCATTGCGATGTGGTTTATTAAAACATTTATCTTGCTATTGTATTGTCTGCTTGTATTTGCTTTATGTAGCATTATATTAACCCAATTTTCGATACTAACATTTTAACGATATGCCTTTGAAATAACATTTCATAACTGTTAAAACCATTACAACAAACCACCTGTTTCTCTGTTGTGCCATCTGCACTGCTGCTTTGATGATCTTGCTCTAATTTATAGTAATAAATCTCCTAATAAATGTATGCATGCTGTTTGCATTATTTATATGACTTTTTAATTAGCACAATATTTGGATATTAGCTAGGAGACACAAAGTTCTCAGTCAGCGAGCCGTGGGGTTTGCACCTAGACTTCATCTAGTGGTAAACATCTGGAGCAGGATTTCCAATAAGTGTAACAACAATGTGATCAGTAAACGTGACAGAGAGCCTCGCAGGTCCAGACGGTCGAGCTACTGTGACGACTTTCCAGGCATCAGCGGTTCTCCACACTCACTGACGTATGAAATTGGCAGCAGCTTACCTAAAATGCCTACAAATTCAGATCTGAGCTGCACCATTAGCTCAGTCACGAAGAGCCGAGGAACTGGAGTAACCACAGCAACCAGAGCAAAGAAACGAGCAACCAACAGTGACAAAATATTTTCAAGTTCATCACAAAGACAGGATTTCTTGACAGTGATATGTGCACGATCCCAGAAAACAGCAGACTCTGAAATGTGCGGAAACAACCTGATTTCCTGAACCCTTCATTTCCTGAACAAATGGATGGCATTTCAACTGGAGTCCATTTCGATGTGCATTTATTTTCAGTACGGAACTGAAGCTGTCAGAAATGTCATAGACGGAAATATGCAGCGCTGATTAATTTGCGCCACATCCAGAACAGAAGTTCACAGCGGCAATAAACAATAACAGCCTTATGATAAATAGCCTAATAAAGAAAGGAACAGCTCTGCATTAGATGACTTTTATAGAAACTGTTTCTAAATAGTAGGATTGGGCAGATCAGCCTTGAAATATCAATACTTCTGATACTGATGCTATATTAGGAGGATATGATTTATAATGATTTCGTTACTTACATTAAGTCATACCATATATACACTACTATTCAAAAGTTTGGGGTCAGAAATAAACGAATACTTTTATTCAGCAAGGACACATTAAATTGGTCAAAAGTGACAATAAAGACATTAATAATGTTAGAGAATTTTCTATTTCAAATAAATGCTGTTTTTTTAAACTTTATCAAAAAAATGTATCACGGTTTCTGCAGAAATATGAAGCAGCACAACTGTTTTCAATATTAATAATAATAAGAAATGTTTCTTGAGAAGCAAATCAACATATCAGAATGATTTCTGAAGGACACTGATGACTGGAGTAATGATGCTGAAAATTTGAAATTGTAATAATATTTCACAATTTAACTGTATTTTTGATCAAATAAATGCAGCCTTGTTGAGCAGAAGAGACTTCTTTCAAAAATATTCCCCAAACTTTGGAACAGTAGTGTATTTAAAGGTGAAAACACTGAATCATCTCTCCTTACACTCAACTGTACACGAGCAGAAATACTGAAATGTTTAAGCAGTTAAAAAAAAATTACTGGCATCAATATTTATCTTGATAGCACTTAGTAACCGATCGAAATGAAAATAAGTGCCCATCCCCACAAGAAATAGATTTTGCTTAACAAGAACAAAGCTAGAGGGAATACTGCTCCCAACTGCCCTCTCCAAATGTTCACTCGAGAGAGGGATAGAGGGCAGAGAGAAGGAGGAGAGAAGTTTGTTAATTCTCACTTCTATTAAAGTCAGAACGCTCTGTTTAGCTGTGCAAGTCACAGTCACACCAATCCATGGCCATCTGGAGTGCAGAAAAGCAAAAGTGCAAAGTGTGGAATACTGTAGTGCCGAAGAAATGATGATCACATCCATTTATAAGAATTTACATTATAAATGTGTCAATAAAACTGGAAAAAAAAAATACTACAGGTAATTGCTCAGAAAAGTACTGGACTTAAAGGGATAGTTCACCCAAAAATGAAAATTTGATGTTTATCTGCGTACCCCCAGGGCATCCAAGATGTAGGTGACTTTGTTTCTTCAGTAGAACACAAATTATGATTTTTAACTCCAGCCGTTGCAGTCTATCAGTCGTATAATGCATGGCAATGGTAACAACTGGGGAGGCGCGCCCCACACTTTGAAAAACCCTGCCCTACACCAACCCTACACCTAAACCTACCCCTTACAGAAAACTTTCTGCATTTTTACAATTAAAAAAAAACTTTGTTTACTTTATTTTTTAAACCAGTTTTACAAATGAGGACGTCCCCTAAGGGAGGTTTTTGGAGATTTTGTCAGGTTTAGCTCACTTTTGGGTACAAATTTGTCCCCAAAATATGGTTAAGTAGGTACACACACACACACACACACACACACGGCATCCAGTGCGTGAGGTGTGTACGCGCTCTGGCGTATAGACTCTTTCCTGCTATAGTTACCTCAACTTGCTTGGTTTCAAGGTGTTGCCGAAGTTTTGTGGGTCTCATGCTGTCATTAGCCAAAATATCTTGACAAACCCACACATAAAGGTCGTGGTTCATCAGCTGGTCCTGTCCACGATATATATATATATATATATATATAAAATAGAAAAACTACATTTGGCATCACCATAAGTTAAATTTTCAAATGCTTGTTACTTAAACCAGATATACTGGGCATTTTACAAAGCTGAAATCTGAGTGCGTGAGGAGTTTATGTAGGCAAATGTTGGCACAAAAACCAAGAGACATGAAAGTTTAATTTGACTGCTGATACAAAAGGTGTGCTTAATTAAAATCCACTTTTGTCAGAATCCAAGGAGCATTAACTAAAATTAATACTTCCAATAAACAACAGGCCTGTATCTCCACAATACATCATTATAAGCAGAGTGCTGAAAGACAAACTATTCTTCTGTTTAAAACTCATATGTCTCATGCAGGAGCTGATAACAGAAGACTCATTTAATTGGAGCCCTAAAGCCTGTTTATCAAGCTCTCTTATCTGATAAAATGACCTCTCTGTGATGTAGTTTGTGACATGCACACGTCACTTCAGCGGGAGAGAGAGGAGGCAATCCAGGAAAATCTTCCCTCACTGTTCAGAATTAACCAGGAATGGCAAGATAACTTTCTGTGGTGTCTGATACCATCTGCAATTCCAGGCCACTTCACAGGAAAAGCGGCTAGGCAATCTTTTACCAATTTAACTATTCAGACATATTCCAGTTCACATCAGGTCAGGCAGGGCACTACAAAATGAGTCCATTCTGAGCAGTGCCTGATGTATCGCAGCTCTCATTCAGAGGCCTTAACTGTGACAGTCCTCACAAAGTGCATGAGAAACACCACTCACCTGCACTTTTATGACTTCTTGATGTGAACCGAGCTGTCTTGGAAACTTGTTACCATGCCTTCAGTGTTTATTTTTACCATTCAAGTAGTGTGGGGTCAGGTTTGGGGTCAGTAAGCTTTGCCTGAATATATTTATTGAATATATTTTGTAAATATATTTATAATGTTACAAAATATTTTTATTTCAAATAAATGCTTAAAAATAAAATGTAAGAAACCTGAAATAAGTTTGCATTACAGGAACAAATAGCATTTTAAAATATTAAAATAGAAACCATATATATATACTTAACAAAATTATAAACGCAACACTTTTGTTTTTGCCCCCATTTTTCATGAGCTGAACTCAAAGATCTAAGACTTCTTCTATGTACACAAAAGGCCTATTTCTCTCAAATATTGTTCACAAATATGTCTAAATCTGTGTTAGTGAGCACTTCTCCTTTGCCAAGACAATCCATCCACCTCACAGGTGTGGCATACCAAGATGCTGATTAGACAGCATGATCATTGCTCTAGACCTTCTCTGTCAGCCAGATGGTAATGTCAGTCCACACCGGATAATGCCATTTCCTCTGCCGGCACGTATATGTATGTGCGAGTATTTGTCTTCCCAGAACTGTCTGAGGCTCCTCAAACACATGCGCACAGATAGGAGACCTGATTATTGTGGAGCTGAGTGGCACCAGAACAGGACCATGAGCTGATTGTTTTCTGAAAGAAATCAGACACAGATATGCTGTGGAGGAAGCTGGCGGCAGGACCGGGAATGAGACAGATAGAAAGTTAAGAAACAAAGAAGGAAAGAATTAGCATCAACATTCACCATACAGGCTTAACCCGTGTGCAGGTCCCATTTTACCCACATTGTGAAATATTTAAAAATCATAATAAAGCATAGTGATATTGTGAGTTCACAAAGGCTGCGATTCAATTAAATTAATATATGAACTGCGGGTTTAATATGCGCTTTATTTATATGCGTGTAGGCTACATGCATCTCAGAGCAGCTCCGTTCACAGTAAATGCTGCTCCACACAAACAATTATCATTTACATGTGTGGAGCGTCTCACACTCCACCTCTGGAGTTAGTGTTTTATTACATCTCTTATATTGTTCTATTCCATTATGCATTTTAACGGTTTTGTTCGATAAAACCATATGATTACTTGATTTTGATATTTTCTTTGAACCAATTATTATTGCCTCATTGTTATTATATATGTATTTTAAGCCATTTTAAAGTCAACTGTTTGCTTAGGTCTATTTTTATTACCACAAAAAAAAAAGGATCAGATTACCCGATTAATTGTGAGAATAATCGACTGAATACTCGATTACCATAATAATCGTTAGCGACAGACCTACTAAAAAAAAATAAAATGTAATTTTTTTTCTGTCAAAATGACCAAACAGTACCAGAGGGTTAATAAACATGATATAATATGATAACATAAAAACAAAACTAGTTTTATAAAAACACTAGAATCCATCGGGGTCAATGTCCGATTCATTTTTCCATGACATAAACTAGAGCAAAATCTGCTAATAAAATTTCAAGTCTCCCTCTGGCTAAAGCGAAGGCTGAAGTTACCAGAAGGACAGCATCAATGCAGAACTCATAATACCACACTACATGCATGGGACTGATCTCCTCTTCCAATCCCAGCAGGCCACTCTTTACATACACAGGATTATCCAGCAACTGCACCAAGTAAGAACCGACGAATAACGCATGAATATTGGAAACGGCTAGACTAGTGTGTTATCAGTGAGGAAAGCCCTGTAAGCTGGAGAGAACGCGACAGCAGCTGGTGTTTACCTGTCTGTAGCGTCTCAGGTGACGACTTATTCTCAGCATTCAGAATTCAAAATCATCAACACCAATGTTTGTTCTACATGTATTTTACCAATAAATCACTCACTCTACAAGCATTTACAACGACAATGATTCTTTCATTGTTCTTTCATCCAGTGTTCATTTTTTGGGTGACAGATTGAATTATTTTATCACTCAGTCCTAGAGATGTGTCTTTCCATTCATTCAAAATCCTACATATAGACACTTTAAAACAAGACCACTGCCATATGAAAAAGAAAACCACTAATGTAGTTGCTTCAGTACCTCAATTGACAGTAATGAAAATACATATATTTTTGCTTAAGTCTCCTGCTTTTCAGAATTTTCTCTCCAGAAAAATAAACAGTAATCTGATATGCATCCTGTCTCTATTTTTATTAGGCATGTTAAAGTTGAAATGTGTTTAAAATTGGCAAATGCATTTATTCCATTAGACATTATATAACTCAATCATTCTGTTGTGTGTGATTTATAAACACTGATCAGAACTGTCAAGAGCTGACTGACTCTGGTCAGAGCCACCGTGCCGTCTTCTTACGTAATCCAGTTAACAAAATATGTTCTACGAATATTTTGCTAATATTCCCATTGAGCTTTGAAAATGTTATTTCTAAATGTTCTCTGAACATTCAAAATGGCCAGTTTAAAAATTTTTTTTTTAAAAAACATTTCCCCCCCCCGGAACGTTCCAACATTCCAAAATGGAACATTCCATTTGATCATTTTGGAAACATTAAGGCAATGTTGCTTTAAAATATTCTCTGAACATTGATGCATAAGGAACATTCAGAGAACAACATTCCATTAAAGATATATAAATAATGTTTTTATGCTACTGTTTTGAGAACATTACTAAAGAACACATAACTTTCGATAAATGTTCTATTACTGTTACAGGAAGAGCGTTTGTTCATAGGTTTGAGAGTTCCTGTTAGCTGGGATATCACCTATGAGTGTAATTCATAGAAATTTTAACTCAAACACCATCAGAGGACTTTATCTTTATAAATGTAAACATTACATCCATAGAGAAAGTTGTTTTATTTTTTAATTATTGCAGATTGCTGAACCTAATTTTGAGGAATTTTAGGAGAAATATCTGAGAGTCACCGTAAATAAATGACTTCAGAAAAAAAATCTTTACATGACCAGCTCCATTCCTAAAAAGTGTTTGTGTTTCAACCATCATTTAAGGATAATTTATATTCTGTCTTATACAATGGTATTTCATTCATCTGATGTGAATGCCAGTCTTCCTCTTATCCAAAAGCCAGGGACGCAGACGACAAAATTGCTTGCCATTTTCTACAGCGATTTTCATTTATTTAAAAGAAATATTACATGAAAGCTGCAAAAATAATCCCTGTACAGTATATTCATCATTTGCTGTTATGAGATTCAAAAGGCCTTTGAGCTTTATGACTGAATCTAATAATAAGTCATCCTTTTATTTTCTAAAGGATTGGCTTGGGAATTTGGGAGACCTTTTAGACTATTACATCTATTATATTTTCAGTAAAATAGTTATTAGAAATGCATGCCTTCATAGATTTCACTTTAGGCTAAATGAAGCTTAATGAATCTATTGTAGCAAAAGGAAAGTGTTTTTTATATCAGCATGAGCTGGTCTAATAAACACCAGAGCACAGGACAGAAGTATTAAACACAGGCGTTGCTGGCAAAGACTGCAAATGAGTTAGTCAACACATACAACTCAGAAAAAAAACAGAACTAATAATCAAAGAAAAAGGAAAATTGGTCATTTGCAGAATTATGCTGCATGTTTATTATTTCCTAGCTTTGAGCTGAGATGTGGATGTGTCATCAAACAGATCATCTTGAAATTACTTGTTTTTTTCTGGCTGTGGCCTTATGCAAAATGTAAAAAAGTTTGGAATAATATTACAATTGAAATTAATGTTTTTATCTGAATATATATTAAAATGTAATTTATTTCTGTGATCAAAGCTGAATTTTCAGCATCATTACTCCAGTCGTCAGTGTCACATGATCAACCATGATACATTTTTTCAGGATTCTCTGATTAATATAAAGTTCAAAAGAACAGCATTTATTTGAAACAGTCTCTTTTTTTTGTAAAAATTTACTTTTTTTGTAACAATTTACAATCCTTGCTGAATAAAATTAAATTTTTTTTTATAATACTTACTCTAAACTTTTGAATGGTAGTGTATCACAGTTTCCTTAAAAATGTTAAGCAGCACAACTGTTTTCAACATTGATTTAAATAATAAATGTTTCTTGAGCAGCAAATCAGCATAATAGAATGATTTCTGAAGGATCATGTGACACTGAAGACACTGCAGTAATGGTGCTGAAAACTCAGCTTTGATCACAGAAATAAATGTCATTTTAAAATATAGTAAAATAAAAAACAGCGATTTTAAATTGTAATAATATTTCACAAAATTACTGCCTTTTTTGCATTTTTTTATCAAATAAATGCAGCCTTGGTGAGCATTATTAAAAAAAAATACATTAGGCCAAACTTTTGGTTGGCAGCGTATATTTTAAAAAGTCTTCAGTCACTAAGAAACAGATTGTGAAGTTAAATGGCAGGTGGCATGATCATGAGAACTGCAATTAGAAGCAAAATAGTGGTTTATGAGAGCAAGAGAGCAAGGAGGATAATGCAGTTTTTGGAAAACAAACAATCAACGATCTTAAAAGTTTGGCTCCAAGTCCCTCTGCTGTGAAAAATACTGCTGGATGAAAACAAGGAATGCTGGGCATGGCTGGACTTCTCTAAGTGCCCCATTATTCTCATGCAGTGATTGCTGTTACATAACTTATAAGAGCTAATAATAGAGCTGCCTATTTGTTTTTACTTTATGACCTGATATAGAAACAGCACTCAACCACACAAGCTTTAACAGGGTTCACCCCATTCTCCTGGAGTTAATGCACTCAGGGGAGACGCACAGCGCTGAACATTTTCCAGAAGTTTACTTTTAACTGCAGAGATTTGAGAACAATTTGAGCTGTTTACCGTGAACAATCCTAATGTTCAGCGCATCGATCTGCTCCTTGAATACTCATTTGTTTGCATTAGGGAGCAAAAGAGAACTTTTACAAACACAGAAGGTGCGTTTTTGACTGTTTCAAAGGGCCTCTGAGTATGATACATTTAGATATGGGGGAGAGAGGGGTAAGTTGTGTATTGTTAATAATATTTCTTGAGCAGCAAATCTACATATTAGAATGATTTCTGAATGATCGTGTGACACTGAAGACTGGAGTAATGATGCTGAAAATTCAGTTTTGCATAACAGAAATAAATTCCATTTTCAAATATATTCAAATAGAACACAGCTATTTTATATTGTAATAATATTTCACAATATTACTGTTTTTACTGTATTTTTGATCAAATAGATGCAGCTGTGGTAAGCATAAGAGATTTATTTCAAAAACATTACAAAAACTTTCCAGCCCTAAACTTTTGAATAACAGCGTATGGCCATGTGACAAAATTATGCACATTTTGTGAGATTAATGGTGTGGCACATCTTACCCCACTTTGTCCTACAAGTGCATGCTCATTAGGAGAAAAACGTGAGCTTTTCTCATGGAAACAAGCAAACTACACAAATACTAACACTTCTTCTAATGGTCAGATTCACTGCCAAAAATTTACGGACAAGATCCAGCGAACATCCTGTAATTGTGCCTTGGCATGATGAATGTTCAGCCTTTATTAGAGAAAAGTAACCCCAATTAGAGAGCATTGACTCAAGCTAAACTTTCAACTGAACTTCATATTGCAGGATGCTAAATAGTTCATTAAACTAAACTTCTGCATTTTCTGTAGCAAATGTGAGTGATGTTTGCAAAACATCACTAGGGTACTGCTAATGTGTTCAGAGTGGTTGTTAATGTGCTGCTGTGCAGTCGCTAGGATGATGTGAGCGGTTGCTAGGGTGTTCTGAGGTAAGTGAGTTTATATTTGCACAAGGGGCTCTGAGAAATATTACAACTGGATATAGAAAAAACACAAATTTCAAATGAATAAAAGAAACAACAACAAAGTAAGAAACAAAGATACATCAGATTAAGTACATAAATGAAATAAATGACTGACAAAACCTTTGGAAAGAGATATAAGGTGGAGAAGCTCATGGAGGAGTGAGATGCTGATAGTTCAGTGCATATGGCAGTACCATTCAAAGAGCTATGACAACCATGATGCTTATAGCTCTGTAAATGGCGCTGCTATCTGCACCACACAAGATCTTCCTGACCCTCTTCCTGTGGGTCTTTGCTGTGTCTTGGCCGTGCAATAAATTCACTAACAACCATGAAATAAAAACACAAATCACATGGTACACCAACACTGCATTGGCTTTTCAGAGCAATGGGGTAACAGTTGACTCCTGAAAGCTGGACTATTGCCAGCTGAGGGGGTGGAAATGAACATTTGTGTTGGCAGACAGGGTTATGAGTACTCTATCCATCTGCTCCCAAAATCCACACTTTAATCCAGCAGTTTACAGTCGCAAACACACCAAGCCGAGTGACATAATTTTCTCAAGTGGAATAATATTACTGCCGGAAACCACTCTCAGTGAGCTTGTATGAAAATAAATGAGACATTAAACAATCAAATAATTTCATCTCTCTTACGTACAACTGTATATATGTATATTTTACCATGCAAATCCAATTATTTTAAAAGAAACCACCAAATACCACCCACTGTTGAAAGTCATTGAGGCAAGACGGTGAAATAATTTCCCCTGTTCAAACAAGGGCGACATGTTTCAAGATTAGTTTAACCATATCATGTGACCCTGGACCACAAAACCAGTCATAAGTTTTTGAAATTGAGATTTATACATTATCTGAAAGCTGAATAAATAAGCTTTCCATTGATGTATGGTTTGTTAGGATAGGACAATATTTGGCAGAGATACAACTATTTGAAAATCTGGAATCTGAGGGTGCAAAAAAATCTAAATATTGAGAAAATCATCTTTAAAGTTGTCCAAATTAAGTTCTTAGCAATGCATATTACTAATCAAAAATTAAGTTTTGATATATTTACGGTAGGAAATTTACAAAATATTTTCATGGAACATGATCTTTACTTAATATCCTAATGATTTTTGGCATAAAAGAAAAATCGATAATTTTGACCCATACAATGTTTTTTTTTTTTTTCCTATTGCTACAAATATACCCCAGCTACTTAAGACTGCTATTGTGCTCCAGGGTCACACACACACACACACACACACACATACACATACACATACACACATATATATATATATATATGAATTATAATATATTTTGACTGTAATCATACTTATATATATAAAATCTTACTTTTCAGTGCACTGAAAAAAAGTGCTTAATTACCAAAAAAATAATATCAGAAAGCAAAATAATAGGCATTTTATTTACTCAAAATATACAAATATAATTTCCTATTTTTTGGAAAATGAAAAAGTAAAAATGACTAGATGTCTCAAAGATGCCACAAAAGAAGCTGCAAAGCAGTGTTGTAATTGCAGTAATTAGTTTGATCACTGGGTCAGATCCACGTTCTCTCAGTTTTTTCATGACCTCAAAGAAACATAAAAAGTAGAGCTCTTACACTTAATTACTGCAGAACTTGATAAAGGTCACAGCTCCTCTACAGTCAAGAGATAAAACACTATCTTACGGTCGAAGCTGCTTTCATAAAGAAGTTTTGAGGGCTACACGGGTCAAAGGCGAGTCAAATGAAATTTACTAAAGAGATTTCATATACATAGAAAACATTAAATGCAAACAAGTGTCTACTTTAATGTTTCAAATATCTTTTGTGAAAATAAAATGTCAAAATATGGGTGAAATAATGTGCCTAATGTGTTCTAAATATGCTTGACAAGATTTTTTTTTTTAGATTTTAATGTCTTCTGTAAATCATAATAAAAATGTATAATAGGCATTATGTTTTGCTCAGAAAAAAAATTAAACAGGACACATTGTAATGTATGAAAAAATACAAATGTACTAAACTATTACTGTTTTGATGTTTGATTCAAGCATCAAAACAATAATAGTATATAGTCAAAGCTGAATTTTCAGCATCATTGCTGCAGTCTTCAGTGTCACATGATCCTTCAGAAATCATTCTAATATGCTGATTTGCTGCTTCTTATTATTATGAATGTTAAAAACTGTTGTGCTGCTTAATATTTTCATGGAAATGCAATTGTCAATGCAATGCAGTGTCATTAAAAGGCAGGAACAGGGCCAAAGGTCTGATCCTGATGAACGTAACATGTCTTCATAATATCAGGACCAAACTGAGAGAAAGAAATCTGACAAAAAACTTGCACTGTCAGTCCCATCCTCCTAACCTCACATCCCCCGACACATCTGTCCTCAAACGACGCAGTACCGTATGTCCACATCGGCCCTAATAACACACACCAAACGTCTTATTAGACGCAATAGTCTCTCAGCTCTGGTTTAGATCCTTTGTCTTCAGTAACCTGGGCCGGTTGGCCACTGATTTGCTATAATAACAGTCAAGTTACCAGAAGCTCAAGGCTCTGAATGCTTCATAGCTCTGGATACATCAGCCCAGACAATTAGAAGAATATTGATGTGTTGCGTGTTCATGTGTGTGCTCCTCTGAGGTGCGTTTGTGCACGTCATGTTGAACAAAGTCAGTTCCACCGGCACAGGGAGGAAATCATTCACTCTCAATGCTGAATAATAATGATGTCTTATGCTAACACAGAACCAGCTGCCCCTGACTTCCCGTTTTAAAAGCCGCCGTCTTCTCAATTTATCGCACCTATTGATCTTTAGAAAGTTGTGAACTAAGAAAAAAGCCTAAAACTTTCTGAGGTGATGAGGCATCAACACTGCATGTAAACACGAGTGAAACTGCAATTACTGGCAAAGGATAATTTAGTCAAACCTGTGTGAGAGGAGTGCGGTTTTTACCTGCTGCTCCCGCGAGTGTGTGTTCATTAGGAGGAAAGCGGGAGTCTGTCTCATGGAAACAAGTGATGAGCATACAGCACCTCAATCATAATACATCTGTTTTTAATGCTTTGATATAGAGGTGGGCGATATGAGCAAATTATTTTATCGTCATGTATGAGTAATTCTGAATCACGACAGGCTGTAGATTATAATATAGTATTTCTGGCAGGAAATTGATGAAAAAAATATTACAATATTATAACACATCAGTTAATGAATAAGGTACTTTGAATTAAACCAAATATATGTAACAATTTTAACAGCATTTATTAATCTAGGTTTGAGTTAATTAAAAATTTAATAAATACACTGTTAAAAATGACCGTGAATTTAACGGTAAAAGACTGTAAAAATGCTACAGTAAAAACCTGTTAAATGGTTAACGGTAAATTCCCCTACTATATACAGTGAAAAACTGTATTGGACATTACATGTAATTTTACGGTAGTATACCATTTTTGGTAAATTTTACGGATTTTTTTTACAGTGTATATTAAATATACAGTTCATTGTTAATTAAATTACAAATGTATAAAAAAAGTGTATAAAACATATTACAACTAAATATGTAAAATACTGTCTTACGGTCAGTAAGTTCCTTATTTTAAAAAATCAAAACTAATGTAAAAACAGTAATATTGTGAAATAATTATTACAGTTTCAAATAACTGTTTTCGATTTGAATATATTTTAAAATGCAATTTATTCCTGTTATGCAAATCTGAATTTTCAGCATTGTTACTCCAGTCTTCAGTGTCACATGATCCTTCAGAAATCATTCTAATATAGAAACATTTTTGATTATTATTAATGCTGAAAACAGTTGTGCTGCTTCATATTTTTGTGGAAACAACAATATATATTTATTCAGGATTCTTTGATGAATTAATGCATCTCAAATTAATGCATCTTTGCTGAATAAAAGTATTTTTATTCAATTTCAAATAAATATATATATAAATAAATCTTACTCACCCAAAACATTTAAACAGTAGTGTATATGTAGAAATAATTAATAATTAATTAATCAATACATTATTTAATGTTAACAAATTGAACCCTATTGTAAAATATTTTACAATAATCCAGTCAATTAATTATTTACAAATGAATGGCACTCCATCTCATTTACTCTTTATATTTGAATTTGGTATACACAAAACAAAAGAAGATTATTTACAATAAATAAACGAATGACGCCTGGCATTAAAACAAATGGATAGTGCTAACTCCAAAATCGGATCATCTAATGTAACCACACATCATCATTTTACAGTAATGCAGGCAGTTCTGATGTTGTTTCTTCATCGCTCTCCTGTGTAAATAACATGAAGCAGTCTTACACCGAAAGCATGCACTTACAGTACTGAACTATAAACAAGCTTAGAAACATACACCTGTGCTCAACAAGCAACACAACTCAAGGAGACAGACGTACAAGGTCTCATATCTTTTGAGGTGTTATTAGGAGTTTGTTCAAATGCCAAACCCTCAGCATCAATAATATTAGAAGTGATGTTTACTTTTAGTAATAAATGTTGATTTTTAAAAACGAACATATTATTTCAACCTTTTGAATGTACCATAAAGAACATCATAACTGGGTTGCATGATTAGTGACTGAAACACCATTCACAGCGGCAATGGTAAACAAAAAAGCTGAATAATGAAAGCGTCATTATTTTCCAGGCTCACTAAAGCATGAAGACGAACCTAATGTAGAATAAATCTGCATATACAAATACACAAAGGACTCACACAAATACAGAAAATACACGCATTACAAATCATTAAGCCTTTTAAATGTAGATGGTATGCTGAAAGAATCAGGTGAAGTCAGGTGCTGAAAGAAAACTTGAAGTGATGAGGAAAGAAAAGAGTGTGTGTGAGTGCGACAAGGACTCACTTGAAAACTCCCCACACAGCACTAGACAGGAACAGGCCTAGTGTTGCAGAACCAGAGGAGCAGTTTGGAGGCAGAGGAGCAGCCGCTGGAGAAGAGGAGGACAGTGGGCAGCAGAGGGCAGCACACATGAAGGACAGCGAGGAAGAGGAGGAGAGAAGAGGACAAGCAGGTTATTTCAGTCCAGCTCGATTCATTGCATACTTTCAAACAACAACAAACACTGTAGGAGAGAGGATTAGATATGTTAACAGAAGGTTTAATGGTCAAATAGGTCATATAGACACATTAATGCTCGAATGCATTTACTTTCAGACAGTTTGATTTTGAAATCGAGTCAGAATTTGAACATTCAGTCAGGACACATTCTTTCTCTTTGTTCTTTCTCTTTGTATCTTGCCATGGGTTCTATATTTTTGACATTGTGTTAAATGAAAACAGTCCTGGACTGTTCTTAATCTCAAAACCCCTGCGTTTTTGTCTGGTCCACTGCACTCTGTTTACCTCTTTTCAAATTTGTCATGTGTGAATAGTCCCTAAATAACAACAGACTGAAGGTCTGTGATCAGTTGGGTCGTATACCATTCAAAAGCTTGCGGTCTGTAATTAATAATAAAAAAATGAATAATTTCAGTCAGCAAGGGCACAATAAACTGATCAAAAGTGGCAGTAAAGACTTGCGTTCACGACAAATGCTGTTCTTTTGAACATTCTATTTATCAAAGAATCCTGAAGAAAAATTTATCACTGTTTGAACAAGAATATTAAGCAGCACAACTGTTTTCAAATCAGCATATTAGAATGATTTCTGAAGGAATATGTGACACTGGAGACTGGAGTAATGATGCTGAAAATTCAGCTTTGCATCACAGGAATGAATTACATTTTAAAATATATTCAAATAGTAAATAGTTCTTTTAAATTGTAATAATATTTCACAATATTTCTGTTTTTACAGTATTTTTTAATCAAATAAATGCAGCCTTGGTGAGCATAAGAGTTAAAAAAAAAACTTCACAATGTAACTTTAAAAAATCCTAATTTATAGTGTGTACAATAAGAGTATGAGCCTTCAAAATGAGAGAGAGAGATATTGACAGAAAACACAGAGCAGAAAGAGAGAGAAATATGGTATAATTAAGAAAATCTGTTTCACTGTAACAAAATGCAAGTGTTATTCCTTGGGGTATTGTACATAATGCTGTATTGTAAGTTTATTAGCTGAGAAAGTCCAAGGTTACTGTAATAAATTAAGAAATTGGCAAAGAAAAAAACACATGTAAGGCAATGTCAGCTGGGCATGACAATGAACAAACTGGGACAACTTTGATACGGCACCACTTTCGTGAAAACAACTCTATGAGGTCAACACTGAACCTTTTTTCAATGTACACAAAGAATTTGGGTGCTACTGTATCTCTCAATAAGAGATGAAGTTTATCCCGCTTTATGCAAAGTAAACATCTCTCAATGAATGAGAACTTCAAAACTCATGAGCCACCGGGTTGACAGATTGCCGCAGCTTTTATGTACCATGTAAACAGCTCTTTTCCTGGTTTTAAGTAGGTGACACTTAAAATATCCTCTTTATTGGCTTCATAATAGGCTCATAACATAAATTACTCAAACACAGATGCTCGCAATGGACCTGAGAATATGATTGCATGACTCACTGCGCCGCCTCTCATAAAGGTTACGGATCAACATTCACTCTCCAAGCTGGCGATAAGGACACCATTTCTATATATGTGTGTTAAAGCAAACAGTGCTGACGCGGAGACTTACAGACCTCTGTAATGAAATCCTAACCCCTGTCCTTAAAAAGTCTGCCATCAATAAATACAAGTGCAAATCAACTATCCCTGCAGAAACCTTCAGTCAGGCGTAATAACAAGTGGGCAGATGCACACCGCCAGTATGAGTATGAGAACTGTAAAGGATGAAATGTGGGTGAATTTCTCCATCTCAGACGTCACGTCTTCAGTTAAACTTCTGTCTTTACACTGTAAAGATGGCTATATGGTAAAAGAAATGCAAGATAAATATTATAAATTGTATATAAATATTACAATAAAAACACTGTAATAATATTAAGAATCTGTGGTAGATATCCATTTCATTTTTAGGTGAATCTCACAAACCCTGTCAAGACTCAAGAGCACGTCTTATTTCACCTCAAAACTATATGGAAAAAAGAAGTTATTAATTTAGAAATTATATTTTACCTGTAAAAAAAATAACGCCTAGAACTATTTTATGTATTGCGATGTTATTTTCATGACAATTAACCACACTTCCCCCATATTTTCATTAAAGTAATGTGCAAAAAAAATTATGATTATCATTATTATTATTATTTCAACTGATAAGTAGCCTTTACATTATAAGAGTATTTGTTCTACTATTTTTTTATTCTTAATTTAAGTATTGTATACAATAAAAACAGCGTTATAATATTTGTTGTACTCTTTTATTTTTGGATTCTAAATTTAATTATTGTATACAATAAAATTTACGTCATAATGAGACATTACTGAGAATAATTCAACAATAATGTGAACAAAAACTCAGTAGGAAAATACTGGGGCTCATTATGGTAATGAGAATTTGATGGGAATTAGGCTTAATTGTGATGCAAATAAAGTCATAATGCAAATAAGGGTCCTAAAATAGGTTATAAAATAATTCATTTCTTTCTTGTTTGTCTTTTTGGATGAATTGTGACCACAGTCAAGGTCTTTTCCTAAATCATATTGGTTAATAAATCTAAGAATCCATACAAATATTTACCAAATTCAGACAAACCCAGTGTTGTAACCACATTGGTTTAATCATTCACTCTAAAAGCCATAGGAGTGTCTGGTGAAGTGTGCATACAGTTAATCTCAATTCTTGCTAGTGCAAGCACACTGACAGCACCAATCAGAATAAAACCCACTAAAAATGACAGATATTGCTTCCTTCTCACTGGGCATATTGTTTGATCTGCCTGTCAGTCCTTGTTTCACTTCGCGGAAGTTTATTTTCAAAGAGCAAAGCACTCAAGGCGCGCTGCTCGCCTGCATCTGTGCACTGGTAAGAGCTGACATATGCGTGGTGTTGTTTCAATCTGAGGTTTGTTGAAGAAAACATCCTGTCCCGAGTGAGACAGTGTTGAGAGATCGTTCAGGCAAGATAACATATGCTTATCATCAAAATCCAGAGCCAAGAGCGGGAAAGTACTTCATCAAATGCAAAACCCATATGATTTTAATAATTGTTAAAATTCTGAGTATAGACAAGTCCACACTACAATCATAATGATAACAACATAGAAGAACGATATTACTGGAATCACTTTCAGAGCAATTTATTATTATTATTTTTTTTTCAGCTGATGAATAATGCAACCTCTGACAGGCATTCAGATCCACCCAAGTTTATAGGAATAGAATGTACTCATTCTCAGGCCATTAAAGATGTAGAGGAGTTTCTTCATTGTAACAGATTTGGAAAAATGTAACATTCCATCACTTGATCACCAGTGGATCCTCTGCAGTGAATGGGTGCCGTCAGAACGAGAGTCCAAACAGCTGATAAAAACATCACAATAATCTACAAGTAATCCACTCCTCTCCACACCATCAGTTAACATCTTGTGAAGTGAAAAGCTGCGTGTTTGTAAGAAACAAATCCATCATTAGGGGGGTTTAACTTTAAACCGTCGCTTCTGGCTAAAATATGAGTCCATAATCCATAATATTGTTTTATCCAGTGAAAACGTTGTCTTGCTTGAATCAGGAGAAAAATATGCACACATTAAACACAATTTCCAAGCCAAAACAGCTCTAAACAAATATGTTCTTTACTATTGATGTGAGAGAACAACAGGAGATGGACTTTTTCACTGGAGGAAGCGTTATTATGGATTATGGACTCATATTTTGGCCAGAAGCAATGGTTTAAAGTTGAAAATGTCATAATGATGGATTTGTTTCTTCCAAACACGCAGCTTTTCACTTCACAAGATGTTAACTGATGGACTGGAGTGGTGTGGATTACTTGTGGATTATTGTGATGTTTTTATCAGCTGTTTGGACTCTCATTCTGACGGCACCCATTCACTGCAGAGCATCCATTGCTGAGACACTGATGCAGGCCCCTCCCACGATAGTTGATTGACAAG
This sequence comes from Sinocyclocheilus rhinocerous, assembly GCF_001515625.1. Classification (NCBI taxonomy): domain Eukaryota; kingdom Metazoa; phylum Chordata; class Actinopteri; order Cypriniformes; family Cyprinidae; genus Sinocyclocheilus; species Sinocyclocheilus rhinocerous. The sequence goes on from NW_015642825.1 coordinate 1,343,575, forward strand.
GCCATCTTACCTTAGACCCGCCCTGACTGAACTGTCATCAGTCCGCCATTGTGTCGACTCCGGTGCAGGGGAAGACAAGAATGTCTCCGATTAAGAGATTGAGGTGTTTTGTTGTTGGATGTAATAATGAACATAGCAGTCGTCATTTACGTCATTTACTCCTGACATCTGAGCCACTGAAAACGCAGAGGATTAACGTTACTTTCGTTTTGAAGGGAATGCGCCGATCCCCGATCTGCCTAAATGCGTCTATGTTCGCGCAAATCATTCGTGATCGAGCTTCATCTACACAAGAAGTGAGTATAAGGTTTTTTATGAATCTTTGCAAATCGCCTTTCCTAATATGTGCTAGTTAGCAAGTTTCGTGGCTAAAGTAAACAGTACTGATCGTCACCCCACGGAAGAGAGGGGCGGGGTCAGCAGAGCTTATTAGCATTTAAAGCAACTTGGACTAGAATTGCTTGCTAAAAACAGAGCTCATTTGACCATTGAGAAATTTTAACCAATGTATGTTATAGACTTTTCATTAATACCCTAAAGAATCATATCAACTTATATCAAATGGGCATCCGCACTTATATCAATGACCCCTTTAAAGAGCTTGAGCATCTAAAGTGGCAGACAACAAAACTACAGTGTACACTTGTAATAAACTGAACATTATCGTCTGTTGGTATGGACACTAATATAGTTCTATTTTTATAGTTATTATTCTTGGTCTGAACTAGCCTTTACGTAATCCATAAATAAAAAAAACATCTTCCCTTCATAAAATTCATGGCCCATTCCTCAATATTAATGTTAAAAAATGTACAGGCAAAAAACACTGCAAGCTGGGCGGTATTATAGGAGCTGCAGACAAGAATCATAACTTTAAAATATGAAGCGTGAGTTTGAACTGGCATTAGTTTGAGCGTAATGCTCAATTAGACCGAGCTTTGAGTTAGCTTCTGAATGGCTGATGACGCCCACAAAAGCCAGCTGTCATCGGCATGGCTTCGTGTTGTGCCGTGAAACGCACGTCCATCACTGCAGACAGGACTCACTCATGCAGACATGCATGTAATCTGTCTCTCACTGAAACTCATCTATCACTGCAGCTCAAGCACAGCTAACACATAAAACTTCTGTTGGTTTTAGTAGCGCCACCCGGGTGTTATGTAGCTAACGTTTGCATCGCACGCACACTATGTGCTAAAGTTTGCACAGGGCAAAGCTTCTCCAAACTGAAACCTAATGAGCTGCCTTGCTGTCTTACATTTGAAGTGTTCCTCACCTGAAGCGCATGGGAGATTCAACTCACAACTGCTACCAATTGAGCTTGGCATTAGCATAATGCTAAGCTAACAACACTACAATTATGCGACCCATTGTTTGGAACAGCCTTTGCCTACCAATAATGATTTCTACTTAGGAAGAGCACTCAGTTTTAGTATACAAGTGACACTTAAAGTTAAAGTCAATGCATCACAAGCTTGTAATGTAAATAGCTTTGCTGTTTGTAACTAGATTGGTCTAGTTTTGTCATCTAGATGGGGTGTCAGGGTGAGGATAGGACTAATCTTTCAGGACGAAGACAGCCTTTAAACTGAAATGTGCTGACTGCTTCATCGTGATGTGCCCTCAGACGTCTGAAGGATTGATATCTCAAGTGAATAGCAGCAGACTGCTAATATGAAGGTTTCATGCCTCCCCAGACCTCATTTCAGATCCAGCTCGATGCCCTCATCTCTCTCAAACCACTAATGTGCTGAGTGCATAACGTGTTTATGGGTCAATGACAAATAAGGATGTCCAGGACACTGGCAAGGTGAAATCTCCTTAAAAGCATGCATGTGCCAAGTTATTAGGAATTATATCTTTATTTTCATGTTGGTTTCATATATATTAAAGGGGTCATATGATGCGATTTCAATTTTTCCTTTCTCTTTGGAGTGTTACAAGCTCTTGGTGCATAAAGAAAATCTGTAAAGTCTCAAATCCAAAGAGATATTCTTTATAAAAGTTAAGAGTCAACCACACCTACCTAAAATGGCTCGTTCTAACACGCGAAACTACTTTGTTTGGTCTTCCAAAAGAGGACACGACTACAAATCAGTGGTTAAGTTGTATTTACAACACTGTTCCGGAAGAGTTCAACCCAAATAGTAACATTTCCGTCACACGCTTGAGGTATTCGGCCAAACACAACGCACTGGATAGCTGGCCAATCAGAGCACACCTCGCTTTTCAGACCGATGAGGTCTTTATGCGGAGAACTCTCATATTTTTTGCATAATGATGCATTTAAAAGTTAATGGCCAAACGGATGTTTATAAAAGTTCACATTGTTGTTGCAGATGAAATATAACACAGATAATATTAAATACATTTTTACCAGGTTAAATGTTGATTATTAGTAACTCAAACCCCTTTATCTAAACCTCTCTACTTAACCATCGGTCGTGCACATCCGCCATATTTGTAGTTTTTTTTAATGCTTTTTATTCCTTATTTAATCCTTCACCAAAGAGCAATGTATTGTGGGCAGTGTTAGCCATTAGCGTGTGCACGGATCCAAACTTCAAACATCTACCTGAAAGGCAGACAAAAAGATTATCATTTACTAATATTTTATATTTTGGGGGAAAAAGCTTTAATAGCTTTAATGCATATTTTTAAAGTAATAATAATAATAATAATAATAATAATAATAATAAAATATCATGACAAGTTATGCCTATTTATTAAGTTTTGTTTTCAGGAATTTAAGACTTTTGTGAGATTTTTTTATTTCTTTTTATCTATTTATTTATTTTCAGCACTATGCTCCCCAAAAATATCAAAATTACCTCTAATTCAGAAACTGAAAACATGTTCATCATAAAAGATGACTGTATTCAACTGTCTGTGTGAATTGAATTTTTTGTATGTGTTTTTGAATAATCTAGACAAATACAAAATGAGCATCACATCACTGACTCATACATAATAGCTCTGCATGTTTATTTTAGGAGAAGATTTTGACGCAGTCTGTCAGAAATGATTGGCCTTCCTCATTAGGCCAACCATAATTTCACAAATACATCTTAATAGAGGTGATTTATGCCTCGCTGTTAGAGCCAGAGACCTCAGCCCAACACAAACAGTCTCTAAGAACAGCAGATATTACACATACTTCTCTGCCTGGCCTCCACAAGATCACTCTCACAAAAACCGCAAGATGTTTTGAATCAGGTGTATGTGCCATTGTCCTGAGAGAGTCATACTCAAAGAACAATTATGAATCCACTAGCTCAAGTATAGTGCTGATGTTAGATCAGGACCCTGGAGCGTTTCTAAAGATTCATGACTCTGCATTTTTCCTAAAGCAAGTGCTAACTCAGTGAATATTTTTGCTTTTCATGTGCTTCATCAGTTAAACAACAGAATCAAATTTAAAGGCAGAGTGAGGGATTTCTGGTAGCCAATGTTTATATTTGAAATCACCAAAACAAACACGCCCCTACCCCAAAAGGGTCTTGCCCCTATTTTGATAGCTCCGCCCCACATATACGTACGCAACCCAGGCCACGATTAGTTCTGTGAAACAAAGCAAAACCAATGTTACACCTGAAAACTTTCAAATCTGAGATCCTTTCACTACAGTGAAGATGAAGTGAATAGCTGAACTGTACGTTTGAGGTCCTTTAAATTTAAAAAATAATATATTGATTTTATATATCATATATATATATATATATATATATACAGGCTCTCACATTAAGACAATGCACAATATCTGCATTTTGTATTTGACAGTGTTGAACTAGGATTTACAAACTAAACCCTAGCTATTAATCCATGACAGCTCACAGGGCAAGCAATAAACTGATAAGAAACAGTGGCATCATGCATCATAAATGTCTGACCTAGCAATGTAGCTGATGCCCATTATTAACCACACCACAAAATAAATCAGAGCATTAATGTATGCATACGTACAGTATATATAATAGATACAGAATTTGATTTTTTCTTTAGGTCTACAGCACTTATATAATATATACTTTTTAAAAAAAATCCTAAATATCAAAGTTTTCTTGAGGTTATATAGTTGTGATCTCTGGGCCAGCTACCACAGCTACATTTTTTTCTACCTCACAAAAAAAAGTTAAAAAGTTAAAAGTAAAAAAAAACAAAAAACAAAAAAACAGCATTTATTCAAAATAGAAATCTTTTGTAACACTATACACTAGCGTTCAAATGTTTGGGGTCACTATTTTTGTTTTCTTTAATTTTTTTTCTTTAAATTAATACTTTTATTCAGCAGCAAGGATGTGTTAAACTGATGAAGAGTGATAAAGACACCACAAGATCAAGACAAAAAAAAATATACAAATTAATTTTAAATCTTAAATTAAAAACCATCTTGATTTTAAGAGGTATAAGAGGTGTTTTCCAGTCACAGTTTGTATTAATTTTCAATGTATTTTGAATAATTCAACAGAACAAGGCATTACACGTCACTGACCCATTTACCTTACAGTGCCGACCTTTAACAGCAATCAGTTTTAGGCGAGACTTGAATCCATGTTTGACGCGGCAAATTTTAACCACTAAGACATTCAGACAGAACCCAGAGGTGTCTTCAATACCAAGATGAGTTTAACATCTCCATGTTGAGCTGTGGGTTAATTACGACATAATTAAGACGGGAGACAGCAGGCCTGTGTTTAGATGTGTGTGTCGTCTGTGTTAATCTGCCTGGATCCCTCAACTCTCACTGGCCTGTCCCACAGCTCCTGCCTCCAGCGTCTCCGGCAGAGCCCCGGCTCTCCAAAGCAGCTCCCCCTGAGATCCCAGCATACTTCACTCCAATGTTTATCAGCCAGATTAACATGTTGACAGCCCCACCATTTGGAAACAGTTCCAAGATTTATGTCCCAGGCCGGTTTCCAAAGGCCTGTGAAAAACAAAGGGCGGTAGGACAAACTGAAGAGCCTTTACGGTCATTTGCACAGCCCGATCTGGACCCGTTTTTGGTGGAAAACATGTTTAGACAACAACTTCTGTGGTGGAGAGGCCTTTGAAGACTTTCAAACATCTGCGGGTTCGTTGTTCAAGCCGGGTGAACAGCCAGTGTCTCTGATCCTGTGTATCTGTATATTGGAAGGCTATGATATCTTGTTGTTTTAACATGATAGTGAACAGTTGATGCAGAGAAGCGTTTTAGTTAAGTATGAAAAAACTGGCAGTCAATGCAGTTGATTTGACATGAGATGAACTGCTTTACTTGTTTATTTAAAGGTGCATTAATGATTTTCACTTTATAATGATAAAAGATGATGTTTGGACTCAGGGGAACAATAAAAGCTATTAAGTTCACACGTCTCATCAGTTTGAGCAAACATCCTGTTTGCATTGTTTGTAGCTGATGAAGCAATCGAAACAGCTGCTTTTACGTGAAGATGGATTTGATGAACAAGTAATCCAAAGATATGTAATCCTCACTCAAAATCGTCTTTTTGATTCATATTTAGTTTAATAAAAGCATGAAGAAATATGTGCAATATTTTAACGATATTTCTCAACTGTACTACACTACCGTTCAAAAGTTTGGGATCAGTAAGATTTTTAATGTGTGTTTTTTTTTTTAAAGAAGTCTCTTATGCTCACTAAGGCTGCATTTATTTGATCAAAAATACAGTAAACCAGTAATATTGTGAAATATTATTATAATTTAAAATAACTGTTTTCTATTTGAATATATTGCTAAATGTAAATTATTCCTGTAATGCAAAAGCTGAATTTTCAGCATCATTACTCCAGTCTTCAGTGTCACGTGATCCTTCAGAAATCATTCTAATATGCTGATTTATTATCAATGTTGGAAACAGTTGTGCTGCACAATATATTTTGTAATCTGTGATCCTTTTTCCAGGATTCTTTGATGAATAAAAACTTCAAAAGAACAGCATTTATTCAAAATATAAATATTTTGTAACAATATACACTACTTGGTGTCATGTCTTTCTAACATTTTATTCTTCAAAATATAATGAAAAATATTTTAAATTGTAATAATATTTCACAATATTACTGTTTTTACTGTATTTCTGATCAAATAAATGCAGCCATAATGAGCATAAGAGACTTCTTTCAACAATAAATCTCACTGACCCCAAACTTTTGAACGCCAGTGTATTTGTTTAGGTGTAAAACTTTGGAAAAAAGTACTTGGACCCTTAATTTATAGAGGCTGAGAATGCAAGAAAATGACAAGGAGAAAAAAATAGCAGTAAATTGCGACATGACGGCTGTGACATGTAAACGACAGTGACATGCCACTCTGTAATTGCTGTTCCTCTGTTGACAGCGCAGTGTGTCTCATTCCCATGAATCATTTGGTCTAGGTGGTCATGGAGAGACCTGGAGCAGAAAGGACACTGGACACTGTCAAAACCCATTATTCTGAACATGTCAAACTAAGGAGTCACAGATAAGGGAAATGGCAAATGACTTTTCTGAACATACATATTGTGTGGGTGGATCTCTCAAAGAAACGTTCAGGTCACACTTTACCTCAAAATCAAAAGAAAAACTATAAAATTAAGGCAGCTTTAGAACCATTAAGATTCATTGTGACATTACTTACATTACAGTTCCCCCCAAATAACTGAAAGGAGAAAAAAATCATAATAAAATCAGCTTTTAAAATTCAGTACAGCAAATAATACTGTGATGTACACAATTAATCAAAAGTTTGGGGTCAGTAAATTTAATTTATATTTTAAATATACTGTATATATATATATATATATATATATGAATAGGCTACTTTTATTCAGGAAGGATGCATGCTAAATGCTGTTCCTTTGAACTTTCTATTCTTCAAAAAACCCTGAAAAAAATGTATCACAGTTTCCACAAAAATATAAAGCAGCATAATGGTTTTCAACATTGAATAAAAATAAGAAATGTTTCTAGAGCAGCAAATCAGCATATTAGAATAATTTCTGAAGGATCATGTGATACTGAAAACTGGAGTAGTGATGCTGAAAATTCAGCTTTGCATCACAGGAATAAATTACATTTTAACGCATTTTCAAATAGAAAACAGTTATTTTCAATTGCAATAATATTTCATATTTCATATTCAATATTACTGTTTTTATTGTATTTTTGATCAAATAAATGCAGAATTGGTGAGCAGAAGAGACTTTTTAAAAACATAAAAAAATGTTACTGACCCCAAACTATTGAATGATATTCACAGTCACGCATTAAATCATAATTACAATCACTTTACAATTTATTACAATTTTGGCCCTTTAAAGAGAATGAGATTTTGATGCATTAGAGTATGTTAATTACATACGTAAATGTACATATGCAATTGTGATGAAAATAATGTCAAGATACTATGAAAACTTAAAATAGCTTAATTTTCATTTCTTTAAGTTAAATCAAATCTGAAACATGTTTCTGGGAACTAATTTCCATTACGTCTGGGAACAACTTCCATTTCACTCGTCCTCTTTAAAATGCACAAACTAAATGCTAGATTAACAAATGCATTGTGTCTGCCTCGCCATGCCAAAGTATACAGTGAGATGGCCAAATACAAAGACATTGTCTAAATGGAGGTAATCCATTGGTGTTTCCATGGAAACAAAATCCACAGATCTCTTTTGTGATTTTAACAGTAAAATACTGTAAAAATGCTACAGTAAAAACCTGTTAACTGGTTAACAGTAAGTTTCCATACTATATTCGGTGAATAAATGTAATTACATTTAATGTAATTTTGGAACTGGCAATGTTTTTTAGTTTCCAGCAAATGAACTATAAGATAAACTCTAGTAATGTGCAAAAAAGTTGAGCTGCTGACATCAGAATGTTTTTATTTGGCCTCTGTGAAAGTTATTCTTCTCTTCCCAGCAGGCCTACCACTAAATGTCACCAACAAACCATGCATAAAAAACTGTTACTTAAAAACAAAATGCCAAACTCTAACCATAAATTATTGAAAAAATAAATCATTCATCTATTAATGATAACAGCTTTTGCTTTCTTTTCACTGCTTTGAATTTAGTAAGGCTCAAGTTCTGCATTACAAAAATTCACAATAACCGATTCAAATAGACGTCCAGTTAACGCATCTGATAAGAGATCATTGTGAAAGACTTAAAAACACATGGATGAATGCGAGCATGCTTCTGAAATACTGTAATTCTACTGGCTGAAATGAAGGGTTAGGATCTGTGGAGCGCAATTAGCAAGATTGCTACAAAAACAAATGAATGTTTAACTGTTCATGCCAGGTCTGCCATAAAAATGGTCTTTACTTACAAGAAAAATTTTAAATGAAAAATCAGTTTCTCTCACACTGCCACTATGTGCCCCTTAACAACACAATGTTACAGCATATTGATGTCTTTTATATACGCCCTTCACTCAGCACATATACGTCTTTTTCCCATGTCTGCTTACATTAATAACAACAGTCACATCCTTGCATTCTAGATTTCCCTTGTGGGATTTGACCAGCAGGCTTAAATCTTTAATCTTTGCAGTATCAAAAATCCCATGCTAGGTTGTGGTTAGAGCCTGAGAGAGCTGTCCTCCACTGACCCCTCATCCTCTGATCTACACATCTCCTCCATCAGAGCTGTCACCAACATCTAACCGACATTGTGACCTACATTAAAGGGTCAAATCATGACAGATCAAATTTTCCTTGAACTTTTATCTTGAAACAAAATAATATATTACCCCTATTCAGATAGGGTATAGCTTTATATGGGCAGGTGGGTTTAATATAAAAATTACCCAAATTTCTCGATAGTATCTTCTGAAATTCCAGCTAAAATATGAGTCTGCTATCCATAATATTGCTTTTTTTTTTTTTTTTTACAGTGAATCAGGAGAGAAATATGCACATATGAAGCAATGTTTACAAGTGAAAACCGTCCAAAACAGAAGTTCTAAAGCAATATATCAGTGGATTTTGGTGTGAGAAGAGAACGGGGGGCAGACTTTTTCACTGGAGCAAGCATTATTATGGATTATGCACTCATTTCAGCAACAGTTTGCCTTAATGATGGATTTGTTTCTTACAAACACGCAGCTTTGCACTTCACAAGATGTTAACTGATGGACTGGAGTGGTGTGGATTATTGTGATGTTTTTATCAGCTGTTTAAACTCTCATTCTGACGGCACCCATTCACTGCAATGGTGAGCAAATAATGTGATGCTAAAATTCTCTAAATCTGTTCTGATGAAGAAATAAACTCATCTTTATCTTGGATGGCCTGAGGGTGAGTAAATGTTCAGCAAATTTTATTTTCCTTTAAAAAGGGCTTGTTTACTTCTAGGGTCAGCGGGAAAGTGGAAAATGGACATAAATGCTATTTTTGGCTCCAAAAACATTATAAATGGACCCTTGTAAACTAACAACAACAATAATAATACATGGGATAACTACATAAAACAGCAAAAGTTTTTATGAATATTGTGGCAGTACATGGACGAACAACACTTTTGGAAAATCTTTACACCACAATCTTGTAGGACAGAAAAGCTCTGTCTGTTTTAGTGAAACAATCACCCTTCTCTGTCAAGATGTTTATGAGAATAGCTTAATAATAAGGCAGATGGGGAGCAAAAGAGTTTTAAGAGTTCTAGCAAACATGTAGTCTGAGACGACCAAAGTTCGGTTTTATGTTCCCATGCGACACATAACAGCAGAAGCTTCAATATACAGATGTTCATGGTGTGCTCTTTTCTAAGTAAATGTCGTTAGGTCAAGGAGGTGAGCAAGCTAGAAAGGTCAGATGAAGTAGTACAAAGGAAGAAAATTACACCTGACAGTGAATGTAAAAGGTGTACAAAGCAAGACATGGACTTATGCTTTGCTACCCGCTGCTACAAGAACTTGTACAAATGACCACCAGATGTCAAAATACAAGTCAATACAACAAGCAAACAACCAAAAGCATTAGTATATGAGAATGAATCAATCTAGAAGTCCTCTACGTTACTGAAAGTGAACACCATCAGAAGAAAACAGCATTCATATCATCTAAACAAACACAGGTTAACAAAACCTGCTAGTTTAAAAGCATCGTAAATTAAAGATTGATTATGATACCAGGATTTTTTTTCCACAAAAATATCCATTAAATTATCCATTAAAGTTGCAATGAAACAGAAGTAGCAGCAGATCTTTTTTCTTCCTTATTGTGACGTACACCCAAGTGTAATGGATTATCGAAAAAGAAAAAAAATGTAGGATAAACACTTGGTTTTATGCATGAGTTTGTTGATTGGAGTTTTGAATTGTGGGTATTAAACTAAAAAATGATTGCAAGCTTGCAGTGGATTGTAGGTGAGATTTAAGTAGACTAAATTATTCAAAACTTTGAATTGATTGATTTAAGACATTGTGATTAAACATTATAAGATAAAAATTTTTAAATTACATATAGTTTAAACTCTCATTCTGACGGCACCCATTCACTGCAATGGTGAGCAAATAATGTGATGCTAAAATTCTCTAAATCTGTTCTGATGAAGAAATAAACTCATCTTTATCTTGGATGGCCTGAGGGTGAGTAAATGTTCAGCAAATTTTATTTTCCTTTAAAAAGGGCTTGTTTACTTCTAGGGTCAGCGGGAAAGTGGAAAATGGACATAAATGCTATTTTTGGCTCCAAAAACATTATAAATGGACCCTTGTAAACTAACAACAACAATAATAATACATGGGATAACTACATAAAACAGCAAAAGTTTTTATGAATATTGTGGCAGTACATTGACGAACAACACTTTTGGAAAATCTTTACACCACAATCTTGTAGGACAGAAAAGCTCTGTCTGTTTTAGTGAAACAATCACCCTTCTCTGTCAAGATGTTTATGAGAATAGCTTAATAATAAGGCAGATGGGGAGCAAAAGAGTTTTAAGAGTTCTAGCAAACATGTAGTCTGAGACGACCAAAGTTCGGTTTTATGTTCCCATGCGACACATAACAGCAGAAGCTTCAATATACAGATGTTCATGGTGTGCTCTTTTCTAAGTAAATGTTGTTAGGTCAAGGAGGTGAGCAAGCTAGAAAGGTCAGATGAAGTAGTACAAAGGAAGAAAATTACACCTGACAGTGAATGTAAAAGGTGTACAAAGCAAGACATGGACTTATGCTTTGCTACCCGCTGCTACAAGAACTTGTACAAATGACCACCAGATGTCAAAATACAAGTCAATACAACAAGCAAACAACCAAAAGCATTAGTATATGAGAATGAATCAATCTACAGGTCTTCTAGATTCCTGGAAGTGAACACCTTAAAGGGTACTTTCACACTTGATTCAGTTGCCTGGTCTGCAGAGTTTGATTGCTCCTGCTTGGGTCCAAACTGCAGTATATTTGCATCATCAAAAGAAAACAGCATTCGCATCGTGTAAACAAACACGGGTACACACCAAAAGTGCTAGTGGGAAAGCACTGTAAATCAAAGATGGGTTACGGAACCAGGAAATGTTTTTTTCATGAAAATATCCATTAAATTTGTGTTGAAACAGAAGTAGTGACAGGTCTTTTCTTCCTTATTGTGACATACATCCGAGTGTAATGGATAATCGAAAAAGAAAAATGTAGGACAAAGACTTGGTTTTTATACATTGGTTTGTTGATTTGATTTTGAAATGTGGGCATTAAAGCTGCAGTCCGTAAGTTTTGCCTCTTTGTCGCCATCTCTGTTTGAAAACCTGTAATTGCAGCTGTGTGCGGAATTATCTTCCTTGCGTGGGTTGGAGCCGGCACGGCTCCAGCGCAGATGAATCTAATGTTTGTATGTGTGTGTGGCAGTCAGTCACCGCACCGGTGTGGATATTGTACTTTGCACTCACAGATTCTAGCCTACTTCTTGGAATATATGACTTAAATAAGCATTTTCACCGGTCATCTGAACAAGTAAGTAACAAGTCTGCCACGTTTGTTCTGACCAACTGAGGAAAAAAGCATTACAATAAATCGCGCTACCAATGGTAATTTAATCTAAATTAGCTCATATCACATCAAACCGTGCAAATTATTATTATTGTTATACTTTATTCTCAAATGATTAATGTTAACAACATCAGCATTGGCGACTATGAGTATAGTGTGTATTAGCGTGTAGATTTCAATTTCTG
>NW_015642825.1:1356421-1357417 GCF_001515625.1 Sinocyclocheilus rhinocerous
GCTGCTGTGAGAAAAGGCTATAAACGATCCGCCACCTGCAGGATCCTCACATGTGATAGCCTAGTAGCCGGGACAACTTCTTTATGTTTACAGACGTGACGTAATGACGCAGCGGCATGCTCGAATTTCCCGAGAAAACCAACCCGTACCACTCAAATTAGAAAACATTATTATAAGCTGACCATTGTGAATCGGGCTAAAGTAAGGCGATAGTTTTGAACACTGGCTGGTTATGTACTTGCTCAAATATTGATTTGGGATCATTTTTAACCAAAAAAAGTTACGGACTGCAGCTTTAAACTAAGAAATGATTGCAATCTTGCAGTGGATTGTGGGCGGGATTTAAGTGGACTAAATGATTGGAAAATTCCAATTGATTGAGTTAATACATTTTGATTGAACATTACAAGGTCAAAAAAAAAAAAGATGAAATATAGGCCTACATGGATGAATCATTCACTGTAAGATCTATAACATGCATTTACAAAACTGATAAATTTAAAACAAAATTGTTATATTCATTTAGTTGATTTTACTCTGAATTTATGGACAACAAAGTTTTTTTGTAGTCAAAATAAAAACAAAAACTTTAACGAACATTTTCATGTGTATTTTGTTCTACCCAGGTCCATTGGATTTCTGCAAAACTCAAAAAACATACCTATATGTACAAATCGCAGCAGTTTTCCTGTTGAAATGTACACTAGAGGCAGTAAAACAACACACATTATGATTTACAGGGCCAGTTTTGTTTAAGAAATCCTAATTTCCACACAATTCCTTGCACAATATTATGCTATGACTTAAAAATAATGTTAACATGCTGTGAGATTTAAAAACTAATACTTCTTCATTAGCATTAGGGCTGCACGATAAATCGCATGCGATATTTAACGCGTATCTTGTCAGTAAAGCCAATCTGTAATCAGCGGTAAATCTCCATCACGTGCGGGCTTTCACATGGAGCAGCATTAACTACACAGAGCCGTTGTTCAC
>NW_015642825.1:1357553-1394902 GCF_001515625.1 Sinocyclocheilus rhinocerous
GGGCTTTCACATGGAGCAGCATTAACTACACAGAGCCGTTGCTCACCGACAAGCTGCGCAAAATATGATTGTGATTTTGCGCAGCTTGTCAGTGAACAACGGCTCTGTGTAGTTAATGCTGCTCAATGTGAAAGCACGCACGTGATGGAGATTTACCGCTGATTACAGAACCGGCTTTACTGACAAGATGCGCGTTAAATATCGCATGCGATTTATCGTGCAGCCCTAAATAGCATCACATATAAAGCTTCACATGTATGGGTTTTCTAACACGCTAGGTTTGCTCGGTAGCTCACGCGATATGGCGTTGCATTTGTTAGGGGAAGTGCTCCAGTACGAATCCTGTGAAACTAAGATTTGACAAAACAGCTCAAACCTGCGTATAAGTAAGCCCAGTTGCATCAGCGACTGCGTTTTTATATCACTTTTGCTTTTGTTAGCGCTATCGGGTAGGTATAGGGTTGGGTTTGATTAAGGGGGTATGTTATTTTCCAACACAAGAGAGCAGTAACCTTTTAGCGACACTCCCTGGACATTTGAATTATGAACCGCCACAATACGTGCCTGAACCAAAGCAATAAAAACACCGCAATACGTGCCCCTACAAACGTAATAAAACCATAGCCATGGTCACGTATTAAATGCGTGTTTTAGCGCCACTCACTGGACATTTCACTTTGAAACTGCCGCAAAACACGCAATAAGGTACGTAATATCGTGTTGCAGAAACGTTGCCACAAGCACATATTTTCAATGAGTCTGGGTTGATTTTGATGATGAGATTAACACTGGATGGTAACGTTACTGTTCCTTGCCATAATCTATCCTCGTTTCAAGCGTATTTTCATCTTAACCACACTAGAAAAGAGAGAAGGTGGTAAATGTAATGCTTCTCTCACTTACTTCAGGACGTGTGTCGAGCCGTTGATCTGCGTGGCCGTGCAGGTCGCTCCAGGGCCCAGGATGGAAGGTCGGCGGTAGCGCTTGTGTCCGCAGCAGAGGATGATGAGGAAGGCACGGCGAAAGGACTTGTTGAGGAAGGCGTAAAGGATGGGGTTGAGCATGGAGTTGATGTAGCCCAGCCAGAGGCAGGCCGCCCACAGCTGCTCAGGAACACTGTAGTCTATGAAGGGGTCCACCACGTTCGTGATGAAGAAAGGGGCCCAGCACAGGCAGAAGCAGCCCATAATGATGCACAGAGTCTTGGCCGCCTTGGTCTCGGTGCGCATGCGGTGGTTGCGTTGGTGGTCCGCGCTGTCCGCATTCCCTGCTTCTCCGGCCCGCTGCAGCATGCTGATCTGTCGAGCGTGTGCCCGCGCCGTGACGTAGATGCGCTGGTACGCCAGCACCATCAGGATCAGCGGTAAGTAGAAGGCCACGACTGAGCAGGTCAGCGCATATGGCTTGTTCACCATAAACACACACACCGTGGAGTTGCCAGAGAACTTCCGGTTCTCTATCTGTCAAGAGAGGGATGTTGACACATTCAGATTACAGACACACTAAAGAATGTACACTCTTAAAAATAAAGATTCCAAAAGATGCTTTTCACAGCAATGCAGTAGAAGAACCATTTTTGTTTTTTTGATCGGTACTTAAAAATAACCTTTTTTTTTCTTGTTTCTTTAAAAGGTTTTAAAATCTTAAGAACCTTTATCTACTATAAAGAACCCTTTGCGTAATGGAAAGATTCCAAGGATGCTAAAGGTTCTTAATGGATCCACATAGGGCTGCCTCGACTGAAGATTTTTCTAGTCGACTTATAGTCGTCCATTTAAGCCATTAGTCGACTAATCGCATGTTTATATTAATTTATTTACTTAAATATATACTGGGGGCTTTTAATATGTAGCCTATTCCACGCTCAAGTGCACGCACAAAGCTTGCTGCAAAACACTGGCAAAAGTAATGACTATGAATGTGTCGGAAAAATAGCAAGGAGATATTTAAATGATTTATTAATAAACTAGTGTTTTCTGAGTCAGTGTCGGCTACAGAGATGAAGTTAACGATGCCGACTCATCATCTCCGCAAGTACAGTGAGACGCCTTCAGAGAGAAATGCACCTTTCATATGGATTACATAATCAAAGTGTATTTGTTTTTTATTTTAATTGGTTTGTTTAAAAGCAGAAATGTCAAGCTTTCTATAGATAGATTTCTCAAAACTGTGAGGCAAGTAGCCGATATGCTGAGTTTCGGTTAATTGTTGTGACGCACTTCATTTCACAGAGACAGAGACGGCAGAAAGCGCCTCCTATTTGTTTTTTGTCCATATTGTGAGTGTACACAAATAAAAGTACAGTTTTGAATGATGTCTTACACTTATCTGTATGAGCAAAAATGACGTTTTTTTGTTTCCACTGTAATCAGGAAAAAATGTGCAGTGATCGTGCCGGCGCCGCCATGCCATGAAGTAGCGCTCTAATAGCTTCCACACTCCACATAAACACTTTTCTAGGTTAACATCACAGCGAGCGGCCATGTAAAGTTGCTACTACTTACATGTTTCAATTACAAATGATCCATATTTGAAGTCGAGACATATTTGGGCGAACGTTTGGATTTCATGCCTGATATACTGTAATTACCTCAAGGACCAGCCGTTAACAATCTGCCCATCACAAACAGTTTTTTTTCTGCGACTAACTGACTAGTAAAATTTTAGTTGACTAAGCCTCTTCTCGTCAACCAATGTTTAGTTGACTATTAGGGGGCAGCCCTAGAACCATAGATGCCAATAAATAAACTTTATTTTTAAGAATGTAGAAACACCATTTTTGGTTCTCCAAATCACCAAAATGAACAGTGAACAGTTCATGTGAAGAACATATTGACTTGAAATGAATCATGACATTGTCTTAAGTTAAATTTGTCTCGTATTTGAAGAAGTTTGCATTTTTTCCAGTTTATTGAAGCTGCTTTGAAACTGATAGTCCACTTTAGACATTCTATACTAACTATAAGTAACTTTGCTATGAGTAACTACATGTCAACTAACTCATTAAAGTTCACACCGGGACGATTATCGTGCGCGCTTATCGCCGACGTTTTTCGACGCGTCTTTTGTGTTCATACCCAAGCGATTTTCGCAGGCGATGAGCCGAGTGAACGTGCAAATTCACTCCCTGACATTAGATGGCGCTTAATGAAAAACAGAAATACCCCGGTACACATCGAATCCTATTTGATCTGCAATTCCTCTCCATAACAACTCCCTCTTATCGAGATTTTTGTAGTCGCTGTCGCGTTTGTCATAAAGCCCTTTGTGTTCAGACACCAATGAGACCAGCAGCTCTACATTCATCTTGCCTCGATGCATCTTCTTGGTCTACTTACTTCCTCTTTGTCGTTAGGTATCAATGTGTGCTCGGCAAGACCGTTTTGTGCTTGAGCGCCACCAAGTCGTGTTTTACTGTAACTTCAGCAGCTCCAGGCATGTGAACAAAAGCGCCAATCTCATTGGTCGGCCAGTTTTTAACGCGGTGCGTTAAACCATATAAAAAAATGCCCTTTGTTTAGTCACGAGGCGTTAAACGTTGCCGATAATCGCGTGCGATATTCGTCCCGGTGTGAACAAGCCTTTAGACTGTTAGGGTTAGGTTTAGAATAAGTTGACATGTACTTGCAAAGTTACTTATACTAAGTAGAATATCTGTTGATGGACCAACAAAGGAAAGTGTTAGCAGATATTAAGCAGACAGTCTACTAATACTCTAATGACTGCTAGTTGACATGTAGTTATGTAAGTTACTTATAGTTAGTACAATGTCTGAAATGGACTCAAAATAAAGTGTTTCTGTATTGTATAAAGAGTTATATAAATAAAGGTGACTTGACTTAAAAAAAAATCTTAAGTATTTGTTTCCACAATACAGAACCTTTTGTGATATGAAATCTTTAAGGTTTTATCACAGACTCCAACAAAGAGCATTCATTTTTAAAAGTGTAGGATGTTCTTTCACTAGTTTTCAGTGCTCAGCAGCTTCTCCCTCTGTGTCTGTTCATTAATATTCAACCCCACGTGTCTTTGGCTTCAGGGAACAGTCATGTGAGAGCAGAGGTGACTACTCACAATACTTCATCTGGTCAAACACAAGCACCTTCAGATGTGGAAGAGACCTCGGCTAGAGGGCAAGAGTCTGTAAATATTTTGCTCCTAAAATACACTATTTAGAGACTCTCACCACTTCATATTAATAAAACATGCTTGACATTCAAATCCTGTGACGTACGGCACTATATTAAGTGCATTAAATTTGTAACTAGTAAATTAATTACACTCCTCTAGAATTAAATTCAGCCTTTGATGCATGACGTCCTCTAGTGTGGAACGATTTTGAAAAGTCATTCAGGGTTTGATGACACATTCAAACCATCATGAGTGATGACCTTTGACCTTTGGGAGTGACATGCACATTCAACTCATTAATTCCATATAGTGTGAACAGACAGTGACGTCACTCTCTCTTCGACGCTGACAGTTTGTCTGAGGAAAATTACAGAGACAGAGGAAAAAGTGGCAGTAAAGACATTAAAGACATTAAGTGTCTTGACTCATTTGCAGTCTGTCTTTCTCCAGCATACAGCTCTTCAGGTAATCCATACTGTACAGTACAGACCATAAAGACAGTGCTGTTTAAAAGCAGCAGCTTTGATTCAGCAAACGTTTGGGGTCAGTATGATTTTTTATTCAGCAAGCATGCATTAAATTGATGCCAAAAGTGGCAGAAAATACATTTATAATGTCACAAAATATTATTTCAAATAAATGCTGCTATTTTGATCTTTATATTCATCAAAGAAGAAAAAAGCATCATAGTTTCCACTAAAATATTTAGGAGCACAACTGTTTTCAACATTGATAATAATCAGAAATGTTTATTGAGCAGCAAACCAGCATATTAGAATGATTTCTGAAGGATCATGTGACACTGAAGACTGGAGTAATGATGCTGAAAATTCTGATTTGCACCACAGGAATAAATTATGTTTTAAAATATATTACAATAGAAAATAGTAATATTTCGCAGTATTATGTTTTTTACTGTATTTTTCATCAAATAAATGCAGCCTTGGTGAGCATGAGAGAAACACAACAATTCTACTGACCCCAAACTTGAACATCTTAAATATAAACATCTATATATAAAGAGCATAGCATACTTCACATAGTTTGTACTTTTTAGCTGGATAAGTCAATTAAAAACCACAGAGAATCATTTCAGACTGTTATCCTATGAAACCATGTTCCAGTTACAAATGTTATTGTATTTTATTAATGTATAATTAGTGACATACATTAGAAAAATAGTGGTTAACCCCACAATTAATAACTAGTCACTGTAAGTGAAGAGAGCTTGATGAGAGAAATTACCAAGATGTTTTTTTTTTTAATCTGATCTAGAGAAGTGAGAATCATAAATTAAACACACACAGATATATACTGTTTACAAACAGGCTAGTACTGATTTGATCCACAGAGGGAAGTATCATGATGAGAGCTATTAATCACTGTTCATCTGCATCTCTCTCCTGTCTGCTCCTCCCAACACTCTCAAATCATAACGCTGAGCCCTCCAAGCTCGAAACCCAACAGCAACACTATCAATAATAAAAAAACTCATGAACTGCAAACATATTTCACATCAGTGTAAGGATTTTTTTTAATAAGCTGGACTTTGGCCCACGCTATCATTGATATTCAATATCAAACCGCTAATTAGTTCCTTTGAGAAGAGCTTTTGGCGGAACGGGAAGCTTGACTTGACTGTGAAAATGTGAAGTATAGGTAGCCATTAATGTAATGCCTGTGAACCAATGCAAAAGACTCCAGACGGCAGAATGCCAACTATTTACTTTGAATAGAATGCTAATTCTTCTTGCCAACTATTTACTTTAAATAGAATGCTAATTAATTCCTTTATATTATTTAAGTTTGAAGGAAGTTACAAACTTGGGCAGAGAAAACCACTTCAAGTCTCAATTATTTCTTAGATAAATCAGCTCAGGGGTTCTCAAGCTTTTTTGCAAATTGAACCCCTTAGATGTAAAATATTTACTTGAAGTACAGCCTGAGATTCTAATTAAAAAGATATTTTAAAAATTAATTGTTTTTAGTAGGTGTTTTATTTTGATGTTTATATTTTAAAATTATATAACATAGGGCATATTATTATTATTATGTTTTAATTCAAATTTTTTAAATGAAGATATAAATATATTGTTGTAAATCACAATTGCCTTGTAAAATAAAAAAATAGTATTTAATAATGATAGGCCTAATAATGACATTATTTTACACTGCAAGTTACAATACTATTATTTATGTCTTATAATACGTAACTTTCAAATTTTTAAATTTCCGAGTTGTAATTTTAGTGGAATAATGGTGAAATGCTGTAAACTTGAAACTTGTTGAAAATGGTGCAAACGTTAAAATAAAGTGAACCTAGCAGACTGTCACAATACACTTCGAGGAACGAGGAGACGCTGGAGAATACTTTAACAAGACTTTAATTCTAGGAACCAAGGGAGACGAACACAGGAAGACGTTTAACAGCGGACAGAGAACTAGGGACTGGGAACACGTTTTATACACACAGGAGGAGGGGATGACGAGACACACCTGGGAGCAATGAAACATCGAGGGAAACACCTGGGACAAATTAAACATGGGAAAGGAAGGCACATGAGGAGCAAAACAACCACAAAACACGGAACAGAGTCTGACACAGACATTGTGTTCCCAAAACGTGTGTTAAATATTTTGTGAGAGGCAGCGTTTACTGTGAACCAGGCCGTATTGAGATGCTGAAAATTGCACTAAGCTATATCATGATTTAATTTCAATTAATTGTGTAGCCGCATTTATTTATTTTAACTTTGCACTCAATTTAATTATTAGCTTTTCATCAACTCACAAAACCCCATTTGGGAGAGCCTGTATTAGAAACAGTACATCTGGTCAGCTACCAGAGACAGAAAACAGCAGAGTAAAACAGAAATGGTGTCACATCAGTCTTCACCCATGGCCATTTTTGTTTGTTTACTGGTAAGTATTGGATTAAGTTCCCTACCTGAGACTGTGGCATTTCATATTCTCCTCAATCAACCCACCCCTCAAAGCTGGTCTTTATGAGAGCCTCTACATACTGCAATTGCTTTCGTAGAAATATAGACAATGGCTTGGCTTCTATGCATGCATGCATAATTGCCTTTTGTAAAATGTATAGAAAGCGGAGAAGATGGTGAAATGCCTGAAAAGACTTTACATACATCACAAGTTTCCCTCACTCCCCGCACTTTTTATAGAGCATTTTAATAATCTACGCTTGCCCTGATTGCAAGGTGAGAGAGAATCAAAGAAACATCATTATTACATGAATCAAAGTCAGACTGCCTTCACACGCCTTATCAGCACAAACAGTCGACCATCTGATGGATGTGACTCACCAAATCATTTATTCCAATACTATTCCAGCCTTGCATTATGGGTAGGAAGGAAATAACGGTTGGGATTATCCAGCATCCTCCGATCATTAGAGCCACTCTCAGCGGTGTCATCTTATTCCCGTAGACCAGCGGCTGGCAACAGATGGCATAGTACCTGGAAGGAAAGGTAAAGAAACAGCATGTTGAATATTCTTCATTTGTCCAGCCATATAGTACATACAAAATGATTAAGATGAAATAATTGTACAGAAATATTGTTAATTGCATATAAATGTTGCTAAAATATTAATATGCAACCACAGATATATATTTTCTTGGAAAATGCATTTTCAGTATGCATGTGAATGACAACAACCTTGAAAAACCTGAAGGATGATGACCTGCCAGTGGCCCTGACTGACAAAATGTCAACCTATCAAGCATCTGGAAGACTCATATTCTGTCAAGCTGTTAGAACTTTCTGATCTGCTGTTCTAATCAGCTCAAGGTTGCTGGTTAAATGACACTGCTGACATTAAAGGTGAAGTATGTAACGTTGACAGCTAGCAGTTGAAATGGGTACTGCAGTCCAAATTCAAAATATTGGAGAGAGTTGGGCTCGAGACTCGACACTCACGCAGGTTGCCAGATTGAGGACACGCAACAGAAATGAGGAGTAACTGACAATGGAAGGTGACGAGCCTAAAACTGGAAGTTGATGAGTTGTTTTATCCATTTTTTTATATTTCTCTGGTCACAGAGCTTTTTAGATGGATGCTGAGGCTTTTTAGGTCGGTTAGAATCTGTGATCTCTGACCCAGTTTGTTTGCTGGCTTCCATGGCTGCAATGCACTGTGTTTTCCGCCAACTGGCAACCCGGAGTGTTGAAATACTATTGGGTAAACTGGCAGTGGGCGGAGTCACATAGACAAAAACAAAAACAGACATTCTGACACTGAACACACATTTCAAACTGGCTGTAGCCTTGTAGCTGTAGCCAGAGAAACAAGTATGTGAACTTGACTGAAAAATGAAATGTATCAGTATTTATAGATCAACTACCATTCAACAGTTTATAGATCCACTACCATTCAACAGTTGGGGTCGGTAAGGTTTTTTAGTGCTTTTGAAATAAGTCTCTTCCCCTTACTAAGGCTGCATTTATTTGATCAAATATACAGTATAAACAATGACACTGAAATATTATTACAATTTAAAATAACTGTCTTCTAGGTGAATACATCGTAAAATATAATGTATTGCTGTGATCAACGCTGAATTTTCAGCATCATTACTCCAGTCTTCAGTCACATGATCCTTCAGAAATCATTCTAATATGCTGATTTGCTGCTCAAGAAACATTTATTATTATTATTATTATTATTATATAAAAATTATTCACAAAGCTCTATTACCATTTTTTCCCAAGCAATACTAAAGGTTGACTAAGTAGAAAACCACAGGGTAAGGAAAAAAGAAAACTCTTGACTGTTAAATGAATGGCACTCAGTTAACACAGTCTACTCTGTTTGAGAGAGAGGAAAAATAAAGATGTAAAAGGTGAAGTAATCCTTGACCTGCACTAAGATATAACTTGGTGACTCACAAAAGTGTCATAAAAGTGCATAAAAAAGTGTCAATGCACAAAAAAAAGCCTTCAAGGAAACACCTGGCTACTGCTATAAATTGTTCTCAACTACTAAAGCTCAAAAGTTCAACTATTTTTGTTTAATAGAAACAATCCCTGACTTGTTGAAGAATTGAAGATTTAAGGACCAATCCCTGAAAGGTCTTTACCCCTTACACAACTTTTCACCCTTCACTTCCCATCACCTTCTAAGCCTCACACTTTACCATCTACAGCATGTCGTGAGATGAGCCTCGGATGGATATTTTCTGCCTTGTGGCTGTCAAGGATGCGTGTTTGCAGAGGTCTGCTATCTGAAAGAGTGATAGCAAGGGTTGAGGAAAAGCCACAGAGGACAGACTTTACTTACAATCCCTTCGACTGAACGGGACAGGTCTCTTTTTTTTCTCTCTGTCTTTGACCCAGATGTGTAAAAGCTTCAGTCTGTGTGTATCGAGGTTCCTGTTTACATGCATGCCTCCGGCCATGGAGTCTGCTAACCCAACCAAGTGTTCACCACAGCATGTTTAGAGCTACAACATGCTCTACCCCCATGTGCCAATATGGCCTCTGCCCCTACAGGTCAGAGTTTGGGTTATATTGGGCTTGAAGGCATCAATGCTTGTCCAGATTCTGAAAGCCTGTTTTTATAATTCCATTTGGTGGTGCAAAAATGACACATTTCACCTAGCTGGAAGCACAACAGGTGTTCTGAGTTATCTGTTGTGTCTAATTGGCAACATAACTCCACTAAAATGCCTACGTTAGGCCCCCAAATAACATCCTGATGCAATTTATTGACTCTTTATATGGGGGCGTTTGAATGGGACTCACATATCATTCTTCTGTAACAAATTTGGAAAGGTCAGGGCTTAGGAGATTTGCAGCAGTGAGAGGAAGTATTTGTTAGCGGGTCTGAAGCACTGAGCAAGCATTACTCACAGTCTTAAACCATTCCCAGCTTGTGTCAGATGACTCTCTGCTGCAATCCAGCACTGGACTCTTTCCGAAGTGCACATCTAGTCATTTTTTAGAGTTGGGTCAGTAAAATAAGTTTTAAGGCTTTGTGGTTTTTTACTGTTGAAATGTTTGGGGTCGGAAAGATGTTTTTTATGTTTTTTGAAAGAAGTCTCTTATGTTCACCAATGCAACATTTATTTAATCAAAAATACAGTAACAACAGTAATATTGTGAAATAATATTACAATTTAAAATTACTGTTTTCTGTTGTAATATATATTTAAAATGAAATTTATTCCTGTGATCAAAGCTGTATTTTCAGCATCATTACTCCAGTCTTCAGTGTCACATGATCCTTCAGAAATCATTCTAATATGCTGATTTGCTGCTCAATAAACATTTCCGATTATTAATATCATTGAAAACAGCTGCTTAATATTTTTGTAGAAACCATGACAATTTCTTTCAGGATATGTTAATGAATAGAACATTTATACGAACAGCATTTCATTGAATTTGAAATTTTTTGTAACATTATAAATGTCTTTACTGTCACTTTTAGGGATGTAACAATTCTCTCAACTCATGATGCGAAATGGTTTACGATACTTGTTTCACAATACGGTTTTCTTTTTAAAAAAAAAAAAAAAAAAAAAAGAAAAATAAATTTAAGACAAATTATAAGTGAAAAGGTGCCCTTCTATTACTTCTCAGACAAAATGCTTTTCGTTTGTGAAATTGAAATATGTCAAATGACATATATTCATAAACTGAAATTTTAAAACAAATGCCAAATTAACTAAATAAATAATACAAAGAAAATAATGAACAAACTAAGTGCCTCTGCTCTTTCCATTTAAAACTAGAGGCAACCACTGCATTTTAATCATGATCCAAACAAAGATGCTGCATACATGCAACATAAGCAGTTTTCGTTTTAAATTAGATTGTATAATTTTGAAATTTGAAGCAAAAATAGAATGATCTGACTTTAGCTTTGTGAAACTTTACTACATAAAACGTTAACGAAACAAAAACAGCAGACGGGCTGCATGAGAACGCAAATAAAATAAATAAATAACCCCAACATTTTGAACGGTAGTGCAGTTCACTTTGTTTTTTATTGGTCTGCAACTTTACCCAAGACGTCTGACTTTGAAGGTTGTACTGTACACAGCAGCTTTTTTTGTTTAATTACATAGTGCCTGATTTGAATTGGATCAATTTGGCCCACACTAGTATTCCCATTTCTCTAAACAGCTGAATTGGGACAGCATAACTAAGGCTACGCATATGCATAATGGGCTTAATGTTCTCTCATTGTTCTGGCTGCATTTACTTTAGCCAGTGTTAATAAAACTAAACATAATTAAAATGAGGTGACACAATTACAGCAATTGCTTTAGTGCATAATGAACAATATGTAAGATGCTCATTAAAATCATCACATGCCTAAGATGTCCTCAGGGATTTGGCCCTTATATTTTCAGTCTCCGGCTGATATTAGTGAGGGATAAACAAATTACCACCACTCGGCCTTTCACACCTACATCCAGTCTGCTGTGAAGAAATTCTGTCTGGAAGACTTGTGATTCTTGGGCTGACTGTCAGCCATGGTCTATTGGTGCTTATGCCAACTACAGCCCTGTCAAAGATGGATGTCACAGAGCCACTTCTGTGTACGTGCTCAACCAACGTATTGATTTCTCACCATGGCACCTGTAAGCGCTATCTATCTAAAGGGATGAAAGCAATCGCGGTGGAAAAAAAGCAGGTAGGCTTGAGACAACATCACAGTTCCAATGAACAGTAGCGGCATGACTCACATGGTGCCCGAGGCGAGGGATGAACAACCTTTATTTTAATCAAATAAATCATCAACTACACAGTAAGATTCAAAGATGTGATAAAATGTACCAATACAACAAGACACCCCAGGTGAATAGGGTAAAAAACACAACTAACAGATTTCACCATACTTCTCCAGTTTATTATGTTAAGAATTGCAAACAAATGTTGTATTACAAGAAATGTTGTTTAAATATGCAAATGATGCATTATCTAATTAAATATGCAATAATTTGCATACATTTACAGAACAGAAATCTAAACACTGGATAAAGCCAGGTTCAAAACTCTTGTTTCATTTGCTGATTTTTTAGTCAAAAGTTTTTACAGAGGGGATTTTGGATATTTATTTTTAGCACTCCATAAATACAGTCAATAGCCAGAAAAAAACACTACATTGTCACAATTTTTAATTAACCAGACAACAAAAATTTAAAAAATTTTTTTACAATTAAGTAATCACAAAAATTATATTATTAATTATATTACAATATTTAGCCACTTAAAACAAAAGGATCTGTTTTTATACCCTTTGATAAATCATATGCATTCCATACATGAAAAAAATATTGATAATAATGAAGTCAAATAAAATAATAGAAAAAATAGTAATGTTAATGAAAAATTACCCAACTATCAGCAAACAAACTCACAACCAAACATTTTCACCATGTTTTCAAGAATAAAATGTTGTATAAAATCAAATAATAAACATTTAAAATCTCTGCAAAATCCTTCAGAATGTAGATAGTAATAAAACTGTAAAGTTTGGTACGTGTAAGTACAACTAAAATGGAGATTTCTGGCTCAGTGCAAAAGAAAAAAAAATCATTGAGAAAACGGCCTTTAAAGATGTGTATTGCAATTGAAGCCTACAGATGCAAATAGATAAAGTGCAATAAAATAAACACTTAAAAGTGTATTTTGGATGTTTTCATTCCACTAGTCTGAAACAGCATATTATGAAAAGCCAAACAGCCCAAAAATCTTGCCTTAAGCTTTAAATATAAATGTTAGTAATGTCAAACCGGTCAAATACTGTATGTGATAATCAAAATTGTAGGTACTTCAATAAAAAAATGACACCATGAATTATCGATCATCTGTCTATTGCAGCAAGTCGCATCAGGCCACCGCATGGCTTTCCTCTGAAAACTCACACTGAATTTCAAGAAGCACTGAAGCACTGTCCATATGCTGCCCACTGGATTTATATTTGATCAGAGACATGAAATCAGACCTGTGATCAGAATCCGCAATCTGCAGTGAGTTTTTGCACAACTCCCTAAGCATGGATGAATGTTTAGTCATGCAAACGGGTTTCCCTAAGGGGTCAGGGCCGTGGGGGAAATAGCATCGTGAAAGTCTGCGTGAAAATCCAATTCCAAGCTTGGCTGGCATCGGACAAGCGTGTGATGTGGAGAAATTAACCTCCAGCCAAATGAAAAGCAAACGTCTGGGCTGAACGGGCAGACACACACTTCTAATGACTATAAGCTCACGAGTGAGAGCCACCTATATCACTGCTTTCACAGGCTGACCGTTTCCCGCTCTCTGTGGCTCTTTCAAGTTTCAAGCTTCATTCATGAATGCAGGAATATGAATGTAGAGTTTGAGTGATGTGTGGCTATTTTTAGTGGGTTATATAAAGTGGTTTGTAATATAATACTCTTTCTATAAGCTGTCAAAATAGTTCTAGAGATCTAGTAGTCTTGACACAGAGCTTGGTAGATTATTTACAAATTGTAGTCCATTACTTATTACAGATTACATGATGGAAACTGTAGCTAGTAACTTAAAGGGGTCATATGATGCGATTTCAAGTTTTCCTTTCTCTTTGGACCTAGGTTACTCATTTAGGTCATGTACTCTGAAAAGTAATTTATTCTTTTAGATTACTTTATTTTTTATTTTTTTACTGTACCATATTGATATAAAAAACAGAGAAAGAAAATATATTCCTTTTTTAAATCAACATCATAAAATGCATTAAACATTACATTGGTGAGTTGATAAAAAGCTAATAATTAAACCATTAATGTAAAATAAAAATAATTAAAACACTTAAACACTAAAAAAATAAAATATATATATATATATATATATATATAAATATTTTATTTGCTTACCTGTATGTCAAAGTGACCATTAACTGACATCAGAGAACTGTAAACATGCAAATGTGTTGTTAAATTATTTGAAATATTAACATCCTCAGAGATATTTCAAGTAAATACTTTATTTTAAGGGGTTAGGCTGACAAAAACGTTGAATCCCTGCATTACATGAACAAACAATAATAAACAAAAGACATAAAGTCCATGTGACGTCCATACAGATTCAAAAAGTGAATTCTTGCTGGGAACATGTTTCTGGCAGTAAAACAAGCCTGGAAAACACACAATCTTTATTGTTGTCATATAAAGTTTAGGACAGAAAAGTGCAAAGTTCTTCGTATTAAAAATGGAAGCTGGGATACAAAGGGAAAGTATCACAGTCATGCTGTTTTGCCAATAAAAATGACACACACTAAAGGGTGCATTGAAATGATTACGACCTCAATTGAAATCTTACAGGAATGCATCAGCTTAATGAGGAATAACACTGCAGTCCCACTGTGCAGCAGTCTACGGCATTTCGTAACCGCCGCTGAAAGACTTCCTGACAGCTCCCTGTTGCTCTGGAGACTGATCAGGTGCGGCACTCCACATTTCATTTCTGTAGTGCCACATGGGTCTCTTTCTTCCATGCTGCTGAGGTGTGCAAATAGTCGTGACAGTAAAACCTTCTAGATCAGTTTACAACTTGCAAACGTGTTCTTGCCAGGTCACAGGCTCTGTGTTGGAAGTTGCAGATGATTTTGTCTGCTTAATGCAATGTTGTCAGTACATACTACACTAAATACTACAGAACCATACTTTTACACTGAAATCAATCTTATTTTCAAACATCTTTTGCATTGTTTTTGAGTAAAAATAACTTAAAAGGCATTGCAACTACGAATTGTTGCAAATGTATCCCTAGCAAAGTCAACATGAAACTGCATTTGCAACCCATTTTAATTCTGTAATATTGACATTTCAATGTGAATCTACACGTTTAGCAAGATTTTTTTGTGACTTGTGAATCGGTTGATTCATGTATTCATTCAAGTGGCCTCAATGCAATCGATTGTGGAGGATTACATTGCTGGCAAAAACTTTAAAGAAGGCTTTTGGACCAGGATAAGGAGGGCTGAAGGTCAAGTTCAGCCTCAAGACGCATCCCAATTGTAACGGTTCATTGTCAAAACTATCAAAATCATTTATTGCTGTAACCTTTATTACATAACATAATTGGCAGTACATTACTAGGGCTGTTAATATGTAAGATTTTATATAGTCTGCATTCCTAAAGGCCAATTCACACCACACGGACAGATGCAAACCAACGCCTACCATCATCAGATTATACGGCACTTCTCAGACATTCCAAAACTCGACAAACGCCGATTCAACATTGATTTCAATCGGCGAAAACAAGCAAGATCGATGTCAAGGGACGCCAACGGGGTTAACACATTGATCCGACAAAACCCTACAAATGTGCATAAATAGCTACAATATTAAGCTATTGGTTAACATTAATTACAATGTAACAATGTTACAATGTTAACTACTGACAAAATTTTAGAAAGGTTTGTTTACCAGGATTCATTAACAAATGTCTAAATACACACGTCAAAATAGATTACACTTGATTTTGATTGTCTGGATTGTATGCATTCAAATTGTTGAATACACAACTTTTATCAATAAAGCAGCCTTGCTATTGAAAATCTGTATTATATTTCTCAGCAACGAGGTAGTAATGTCACTGTTTTTGAAATAACTAAACTCGCAATTTCAGTATTAGTAGAGAGACACTGCACCCTCTTATTCATTCAAATAAATTACTACTTTATTTTACTTCCAAATTGTAAATCTAATGGCCTGTTATATTAAATAACTATCTGTAAATAACTATCTGTCCAGTCAGAATTTTCACTGAAAACATCAATGACAGCTTTAACTTGCCCATACTGGCAAGTGACCATGGTATAAGCATGATAATCCATCGCTAAGTGTGCATTTACATTGATACACATTGTGCAAGGGCGTAGAATTTCGCAGGGATGCTAGGGACATGTCCCTACCAATATCCAGCGACTATTAAATTGTCCCTAGCAATAATTTTGATCAAACAATGAAATGCCTGCTGTCTGCCATTATGTCCCCACCAATGCCAAAATCAAACCTACGCCCTTGACATTGTGCAATCATTTAATGCACACAGCCATGGATTATCCTTCCAAATGAAAAATGAATTGAAAAAGCAATTGAAAACCTACAAATGTAACAAGACATACAACATATGCATTCTGTGAAGAGAAAGTTCAACCAGAAATGAAAATACTGTCATCAGAAGATCTATTTATAAATAAAAGAAGACATATTTCCATTTTTGGATGAAATATCTCTTTAATATCAGCTGCTGTCTTGCAGTTTTTAATATCAGCTGCAGTTTGACTTCTCAGGTAACTTTGATAATGATAATGAAAACAATGTTTTTTGCTATTGTGGCAGGTTGACATTGTGTTTTTGTGCTATGACTCCAATGTGTGTCATTTTCTGCATGGCTTACTCTGATGTAAGCACAATGTAAGCGCAAAACCTTTGGGACAGCTTTGTGCATGCTGTATTCTCTGCACCTGTTTATAACACCATAAAATATATGACCTTGCTTATCGTGTATATTTCCCAAGTCACCCAGAAGACTACAATGAATTTCTCAACTGCTGATACACACAGCAATTATCAAGAAGAACTGCAGAAGTTTCTAAACTATATGTAAGTGGCGGCTCATGACACACAAATAACACAGCTAACGGGCACCTACAATTAGTATTCAACCGGAATGAGTCAGATGAGTGGAGGCATAATGGAGAGCACTAAATTAAGCATTAAATCAACACTGAGACTGCAGATCATCTGAAGAGACTCATGCCATATCGCAGACTCTAAACACATGCTGCTCGGCGCGTGGGGTTTGTGTGAGAAATGAGAAGAGACTGCTACTAACCTGAAGGCCGAAGAAGAATTACATGGGAGAAAACAGCTTTTAAGAACAAGGCGGAGCGCATTTCACATAGTCTAAATTGAGATGACATGGCTATTATTGCTGTGTGTGCTAAGTGAGTGCCGGAAGGACACTCGGCCAGCCTCATTGTCAAAACTCAGAAGGGCAAATGACTTGTGAAATAGCTGGAAAAGGTGCCATTTCCCTTGCACGAGATCCATGATTGTAATAAGTGTAGCCAAGTTGACTGGAACCTCTTAATTCCTTCATACTCAGGAAAACATCACAACAACGGCACAGGAGTAGATGCCAAGTGGAGCGTGAATGCGATAAATAGTAACAGGAAAGACAAGATGAACAGAAACATGGAGATAGCATAAAAATCTCTTCCTACAATTTTTTTATTTTTACAACCCTCAAACAATCACGTACAAACCTGCCACTTTTTTGTAAATAAACATTAATAGACTTTATTATTGAACAAGTCATATGGACTTGTTTTTGGAGCTTGACAAACCCTGCTCACAAAGGGAAGAGAGTAGGGCTGTGTATTGCCAACAAAGTCACTATACGATACGTATCCCGATACGGGACTACACTAATTTTCACCTCAGCAGAATTGAGTAAAACAGCTGTTTATTAAACATAATTAAACTATTGGGCCGTTGATTACTATTGGCAGCGCAGGCAGTTGACCTCTGCATTATGAACGGCCTCCATAACTGTACCATAGTATAACAATACAGGTAATGGCATAGGTTTCATGTTAACATTGGGCACTCCCCACCAGGTACAATATTCTGATTGTTTGCATCTTGTTTTTAAGCCCATAAATAATAATGTACTCATTCTAATATATATTGTAATGTACTCATTCTATTATATTAATAAAATCGCCTTGCATTGCTGGTAGGTTAGCACTGCACAAATTAACACACTCTCTACGTTTAAAAAAAATAAAAACAAAAATTAGAAGTGTTCTTAACTAATAATGCGCTGTCTTCACTGTAGCTCACATTACATTCAGTCCAGTGTTGCAAAGTCTGCGGTTTTCCTGCGGAATTGGGCTACTTTAACACTGTTGCCGCGGGCTGTTTTTCATGTCCGCGGGTTGAAGCGACCCCAAATAACGTGATATTTATCCTCTAAAATGCATATTTTACCAGGGGAACCCCGCCAAAAAACGTGTGTTTTATCCCTCGGAATGCAATTTGTAACGGGGGACCCCCCTCGAAATGCGATTGGGCTAGTTTTGAGTAGCAATTGGGTGGGTTTTGTTGTTAAAACCTGGCAACCCTGATTCAGTCTCTTATTCAGCGCTGCCCTGCAATTTCATCCATAAAGGAGCTTTACCGCTGAAGAGCTACCATATCTTTCTCAACAAAGAGTTGGTAACATCGTTTCTGAAGCAATTAAAGCCACCGCTTCACTGTTAATAGAGAAACACAGGAAAAACGGAGGCAATTCTTAAATGCAATGTCTCTCTCTCTCTCTCTCCCTCTCTCTCGTAAATGAACACTTGATGAATTACACTTCTGGGAATAGAATAGCTGTCGAAGTGGAGATCACTAAACTGCAAACTTACCAGTGTTTTCAGAAAGCCAGTGCTTTTTTCCACAGCGGAGAGAGAGCGTGTACACATGGTTGTCAGGTTGACAAAAAAAGTAACACACTTATCAGATAATTCCGTATTGTGCAAGTGTGAAGCTCTGTTTCGGGGATTACGTCTCTTTATATCAGGCAACCTGGTTAGGTTCCACTGCAGCCAGATTAAACCTAGTTGTAGCCTATATATTATACTCTATCTATTCATTATTTTTTTTAGAAACCTTGCACTTTTCAATTCCGTTTTAAATGCTGTTCTTGTATTCAAATTAAGCGCAGTCCAACTGCTGCGCACGTGCCATGATATCGATACTGAAACAGCTGTATCGATATCCATATCGCCAAGTGCCTGTGACGATACATCGTCGTATCGAACACAGCCCTAGAAGAGAGCAGCTGGGACTTTTGGCTAAGTTTCTCCTTTTGCCCAATCTTGGAAGTGTTCCATTCATGAGCTCTTACTTGTAAGTCGACTATGTACAAGCCCCTAAGTTTCTGCATGTCGCATTATATGGTGGCTCCAGTTGTCTGTCTAAAATAAAATAATTTTATATCGAAGTGCATTAAATTGTATTGAATGTGCTTGTACTTAAAAGCAGGGGTGGTTTCTCCATTAGGGCGACTGGGCGACGCACCACCAAAGCGCGAAAGGTTTTTTTTTTTCACATTCAACCACAGTGTTATGCTAGCTTTCACTATTCTAGACTTTTTGTTCTGCCTCTAAATAGTCCAATCAGCGTCGAGTCGCGTTTTGAATGTTAACAACAAGAAAAAATGAAAAACTACTTTAATATACTTATCAAATGTGAAAAAAGAAAAAAAAAAAAAAAACAGAGAGAGACAGGGACAGCTACGCCAACTCAAATTCAGTTGTCAGTTGAAATTGTCCATACATATTTGAGCTGTACTCTACTTTACTGGGTCAAAAAGGAACTCTATGCACTGCAAAGTCATGTCACCATATGTTTTTCCTCATCGAATTAATTGCCATTGACTTCCATATTATTTTTCCATACTTTGCAAGTCAATAGCTACCATCAACTGTTCAGTTACTTCAAAATCTTCTTTTGTGCCCAATAGATAAAAGAAACTCATACAGGTTTGGAACAACTTAAGTGTGCATAAATGATGATTATTTTTGGGTGAACTCTCCCTTTAAATAAATTTTTACATGATGGCCATTGCATCAAAAGCAGCTCATGATGGCATAAAGATAACTACTAGAAGAAATAGAAGCAAAGACTGGCATGCATAGACTGCAATATCGTATGTTTGTTTGTAGGCAGGCTATGTAGCAACTAGATAGTTACAACATTATTTGACTCTCAAGTCAGTGGAAACGTAGGCCAGAATAAAGAGAGAGAGAGAGAGAGGTACACGTCAAACGAAGAAAGAGCAAACCAAATATTATGAGTCCCCTCCTCTCGATGAGCCCTCAGGCCCCCTTTAACGAGCGAGGCACTGGAAGGCGGCCTGTGTGACTTCAGGGGCCAAATGACGTAAACCAGGGAAGCAGCTGAGCACTCAAAGCTCATCCTGAATATCAGCGCTGAGGTCTAATGCATCACTCTGGGGTAAAGGGCCAGAGCTGAAAGGCTGGTTCATGCAAACTAAGGCTTAGTGCTTTACTGAACAGCTAAATGGAGTAGCTTTACAATGTGCCAGTGTCACACAAGATGCTTGAGATACTAAACCGCGTCGAGTACCTCTTATTTTTTATTTTTAATATTCACAATGGAGTGCTTGCTTCTGACAGGAACAAGGGCAGAAACTAAATAGAATGTCAAAGAATAAAACGGATTACATTTGAATGCCCATTCACAGATTTTAGACGAATTATCCATTAAATTTATACGCAGAAGAAAGATAAGCTCAGACTGAGAAAAACATGACAAAATTGGTTGCTCTTGGGGTTCCTGTATTTTTGTTGTTGTTTGCTCTTGTGGTTATTACAGTAATTCTTTAAAAGCCTCAAACGCTAGCCAAGCGGACAGAAGCCGAACACAATTATAGACACTTTAACAAACAACCTTAATGTTTCACAAAGAGCAACAATCTTTCATGAAACCTACAGCATTTATGCATTATAAATCAGAAACATATGCAAAACTGAACATAAGAATTGTTTATCCATACTGTCACTAATGTGCCCTTGAGTAAAGCACTTAACTCCAGGCTGATCCAGGGGATTTTTTCTTTAATAGGACTACTGTAAATTGCTTCGCATAAAAGCATCTGCTACATCTGAGATTTTCATATGTTTTGGACTATTAAATATGCTGATCCCCTGTGGGGGACACCTTTCCTAAAATAAAGGCATATATTTTCATGTATAAAAACCAATTTGTTAAAAAAAAATAAACTTTTTTTGTTGCTTCTAAAACTTAAAACGGTTATATTTTTTATATTTTATTTTTCATTGTTTTATTGTTTAAATGAAAACTATTAATTAATTTAATAAAATTATTGAAAGCTTTATCATATACAAATTATGTCACTGTACTAAAGTCCAAAATGAATTAAAGTAGTAAATTATTGTAATATTTAAAAATATTTTTTAATATTTACTTTCAATTAGGCTGGCATCGTTTGACTATGCACTATGAGAGTAATGTCAGGTGTATTCCTCTTTTTTCATTTCTTACTATTAAAACCTGTTAACAGTATTATATATATATATATATATATATATATATATAAATTTGACAAAATAATACAAATTATAATTTTACAAAAGATTTGTATGTCAAATAAATTATGTTCTCTTAAACTCTCTATTAATCAAAGTATAAAAAAATAAATTACGATTTCCACAAAAATATTAAGTAGCACTGTCAACACTGATTATAACAAGAAATGTTTCTTGAACACCCATTGCCTAAAAAAAGACTTGTTTTTTCTCTCTCTCTCAAATGTTCCCTGGAGCCATTAGCATCTCTTTGCGCTCCTCTAGTCTGAAAACCCCGCTCTGTCCAACAACAAGATGTTCCTCAGTCACATATTTTTAACCGTTTGCCTGTTGCTCGACTCTAAGAGTTTATTAGGTTCATAATCACAGTGTTGATGGATGATTTACTTGGCAAGGGACTTTGTGTGGCCGCACATAGATCGCCATGGAAACAGCATCCCTACACAGTCCACAGAACTAAACTCTCAAGTGCTAGTCCTCTGTGGCGAAACAATTAAGGGCTGCCATGACAACAGCAACTGCAGTCATGTGTCAAGACTATACATTTATGGAATTTCAATTCATAGCACTTGATTTATACACAATGAAAATCCTGAAATGAAATGGGCGTTTGTTTTTTACCTGTCGAGGGATATGCAGCACAGGTGTAAGATGGAAGCGGTGGTCAGCAGCACGTCCAGAGAGGTGCGGACCAGGCAGAAGGTCTCACCGTAGATCCAGTTCTGATGGATCAGTTCTATGGCACCAAACGGCATCACCAGCACTGACACCAGCAGGTCAGCAAACGCCAGCGAGACGATGAAGTAGTTGGTTTTGATTTTCCTGCGGGACAAACAAAAAGCATATGTTCATTTCTTCTTTTTTATGAATTCAGCTGAAAAAAAACAGTCATTCTATAACTTAGGTAACACTTCACATGAGGAATAAAGCGTAAAAACAATACAGTATGATTTCTCAATAAAACTGTGAAACTCACTACTATTGGTTTCAGTTGATATTAGGGGCGTGCGATATTGACAAAAAAATTATGTCTCAATATTTTTGGGGAATTTTTCGATAATGGTAATTAAACAATATTTTGCAGAGTGTGTTTTTGTGCTGGTACCTTGGCTGGTTTAGGCCTGTCATGGATAAATAAAAGTAACACTAAAACCGTCAGTAGGTGGCGGCAAATTCCTGTTATAATAAGTGATTCATTGAATCATTCATTCAAACCATTCGTCGTTCAAAACGGCTGATTCATTTAGAAATGAGCAAGGGACTGTTTTCCGAATGGATCATTGAATCATCGACTCAAATTTGTTCAAAATCAGATTCATTCAGGAACGAAACACCGCAGTGTGTCTCTGAGCCGCACAAATGTTCTGCTCTGGCTTGGATTGGAACGTTTTTCATTGGTGAAACAGAAAAACAGACAATATTGTGTTTAAAAATTTAACTCACTCAGTATTCTTGTTTGTTGACCTACTGTATAAAATCAATATCACATTCAAAATCACGCTCATACGCTGATATTCGGGAAAACAGCACTCTTGCTTGTGTGATATTACTAAACTATATCACATCTCATGTATAATATATATATAAACAAAAGCCCATACAGGGATATTTTTTGCTCTCATAACTTGAATTATAGGGCATTTTAACTGCAATCTAATCACGCAGTGAATGCTTTTGGACTCTCAAGACGTGTTTTGTTTCTTTTTTGCAAATTAAGTGGCATACTCGATAACGTCAGCTTGCACAGTTAAAATAACAATTACAATATTAAAGCTGCAAGCAGCGATGAAAGGGCCCTCGCACCCGGGCTCACCGCCACCCGGTGGCTTTTGGAAAAGAGCAAAGAGTGGGCAATATGCATTTAAAGTGGTAAATATAAGAGGAATATGTCAAAGTCATTTATATGCGCCAAACTTCCTGCTGCCAGCTGGTGGCGCTATGACTATAACTGGACGTTGGCATATAGATGTCTTCAGGCCAAGACTTTTATCAAACATGTGAAGTCTGGTGCAGATAGAACATGGTATGTTTGAGTTAGTGCAAACAAAGTCATTTCCTGTTGCCAGCAGGTGGCGCTATAATTATTACTGAATATTGATGTGTAGATGTCTTCAGGCCAGTATTGTTACTAAACATGTGATGTTTGGTCCACATTGGACATTGCATGTTTCAGTTAGTGTAAACAAAGTCAATTCCAGTTGCCAGCAGGTGGCGCTATGATTATTTTTGAATATTGGCTTTAAGATGTGTTCTGGCCAGGACTCTTTATCAAACGTGAAGTTTGGGGCAGATCGGACATTGTATGTTTAAGTTAGTGTAAAACAAGTAATTTCCTGTTGCCAGTAGGTGGCGCTATGATTATAACTGAATATTGGCATGTACATGTTTTCAGGCCAGGACTCTTATCAAACATTGGAAGTTTAGGGCAGATCAGACATTGCATGTTTAAGTTACTGTGAAACAAGTAATTTCCTTTTGCCAGCAGGCGGCGCTATAATTATAACTGAATATTGGCTTTTAGATGTGTTCAGGCCAGGACTCTCATAAAACGTGTGAAGTTTGCGCCAGATTGAGCATTGTGGGCATGAGTTACAACAATTTCCTCTTTCATGGTATTAATTCCATGCTTTAGCACTTAGTAAGTCTTGCTAGCATGTTTGAGCATATTTCTAGCATGTTTAGCACACAAAGCCATATTTTTACTGTGTTGCTAATAGTGCATCACAGTGTTACACGTGTCACTTCCTGTTGCCAGCAGGTGGCGCTATTAGTATAACTGAATTTGTGCATGGGTATTTGTTCAGGACTTAACACCTATCAAACATGTGAAGTTTGAGGCAGATTGGACATTGTATGCATGAGTTACAACAACTTCCTGTTTGATGGTGTTAATAGCATGCTTTAGCACTTAGCTAAGTGTTGCTAGCATGTTTGAGCACATTTCTATTATGTTTAGCACACAATGGCATATTTTACTGTGTAGCTAATTGTGCAGCACAGTGTTAAACATGTCACTTCCTGTTGCCATTAGGTGGCGCTATGACTAAAACTGAATCTTTGCATGTAGATGTGTTCAGGCCAGGACAGTCATCAAACAAGTTAAGTTTCGGGCAGATTGGACACTGCATGCCTGAGTTATGTAAACTTCCTGTTTCACTGCATTAATAGCATGCTTTAACACTTAGCTACGTGTTGCTAGCATGTTTTTTCATGTTAAGTGTACACAGCGTCACTGATTATAATGGGTTCTACTGTATTTTGCCGCACGCGTCCGGTGTAGACACGGTGTTTAATGTCGTTGGTGAGGAGGGAAGCCTGTGTGTGTCCTATGCCTTAGTGGACAGCATGAAACCCACAAAAAATAAATAAATAATAGAGAGAGAATAATAATAATAATAATAATAAAGGGGGGCGCGACCAAAAAAGTTTGAGAACCACTGATTTAGAGTAAGTTTGATTCACTAATTATTAAATGTTGACATTTAAGACAGCTTTCGCCACCTCAATTCCCATGGAAACAGCAGCGTAAAAGCACTGCCCAGGAATAGAAAGCACATTGCCCACACAGAGTGATCGAAAAAGACCATTCCTGCTCATGAAGAAGATCATTTCTTTAGACGTAGATCTCACAGACGTTGTTTCTAATCATTGGTGGGTCAATAATGATTAGCAATGACGCTTGAAACCTTTATATTTCTGCCACATGCATTCGTTTCTAGTTTAAATTTACATTCAGTTTAGATTAGCTGTTAAACTGCATTGTGAAAATCTTTTTCTAGTATACAGTAGAGACAGAAAAATCATCAAAATGCCTCTTGTACCTATAAACTCTAATGCAATTCTCAGCCAACGCAATGTTTTCCCTCAAGATTGACACTGACTATGTAATTGTAGGCTGAAGCCTGTTATTGTGACCGCAGGCTGGAGGAAGAGGTAACCCCCTGCCGCTCATTACAGACTAATGAACAGCAGGGAAGTTGAGATAAAGAGCCGATAAACCGATAAAGAGTCGGTTCAGCCGCAGAACGTTTGACACTTCTGTCATTCATGAGCTATGAAGCTCCACCTGTCTAACACATAACAGAAATCTGAACGGTTATGTGGGTAACACTTTATAATAAGTATATAGTAAGAAATTGTTTACAAATAATTTGCAAACTATTAGATTACAGTTAATAGTTATAGTTAATATATTTATAGACTATATACAAATAATGTGTTCTTCATTCATTGGCACAGTAATTAAGTGTTATTGTTTAATTATCTCACATGTAAAGAGTTAGATAATGCTTATTAATGGTAAATAGTTCTCACTTTAGATTAGGTCATGGAAAATCAGAAATTGCTTTAAACCAACTAATATTGGACATTAATTGCACTAGTATTAAGAGTTCATTAAAATGTTTACAAATACATTAAGCCAATCCCAGAAGCTAAACATTAAAATCAATCAATCAATCAATCAATCAATCAATCAAAAATTACATAATGATCTCAATATGAAATACATACAAATACTCATTTGATCATGTTGTTAAAATACATCAGTTTGGATTAGGGTAGTTTTAGGGGGTAGAATATACAGTTTGTACAGTAAAAATTTACAGTTTGTACATACATTTTTTTTTCTATAGAAAGTCCATATACAACATAGAAACCCAACGCGCGTGTGCGTGTGTGTGTGTGTGTGTGTGTGTGTGTGCACGCTTAATGTATTTGTAAACATTTTAAGGAACAATGAATATAAATGCAATTAATGTCCAATAAAGGCTGATTTAAAGCACTTAATGTCATTCCGATTTTCTGTGACTAAAGTGAGAACTAGTTACTGTTAATAAGTTGTTAACTTAAAAAAAAACCCATAAAAACCATTATCTAATTCTTTACATATGAGCTAATTAAACAGTAACTTTGTCATTTATTGTGACAATGAATGAAGAACTCACTATTTGTAAATAGTGTATTATTGTATTAACTACAGTTTATAAACTATTAATTAGCTATAAACGAATAGTTTGCAAATGATTTATAAGTGCTTTGTTACTGTATATTTATTATAAAGCATTACCGTTGTGTTGATTTTGCTGCGAATTTTCAGTCACGTCTAGTGAATTTGTTGTTTAAAGAAACATATGATAATAAATCAGACAAGACAGTGTGAACTTTATGACCATTACTTAGATTTTTTACTTAGATCTGCTATTTCCAGTGACAATCCTAGAGTGAGATACTGTAGGTTCATTTGGTTTGCTGTCCATTATGGCGGGGCTTCAGACTACTGGAGTAAAGTAAGAAATATAAATAGACGGATAATTTAATATTAGAGGTGCTGAAGCAGGAGACGTGGAGGAGGAGAGGTGGCAGAAGAGTTGTCTCTGAAATGAGATAAGCAGTCCCTATATGTCCTTGAAATATGACTGACAGGATTAAATGAACACATGTATCTAGAATAAAACTTAGTTTTATTTCCATATCATTGAACAGAAGCCTATATAGTACACAGAAATCCATTCTGCAATCAAGCCATCAGTCTGTGAAGCCACTAATGCCGAGTTCACACTGCACGATTTTAGCACGATTTTTCACTCGCCGACAGGTTTTGCGTCGCCGACGCCCGTGAAATATTTGGCATGCTAAATATCTGGAGCTGTCGGCGATTTACAATCACGCTGTGTGAAATGAGTTCTGACTGAAAAACACATCGGCGATGACCTACAGCCAATGAGAGACCAAGATACAGGGCAGCGGGAAGTTCGGGGAGGAGTTATATGAAACGTAGTTTGCGGACCAGTGTTGCCAAATCCACTATTGCCGCCGGTTGTTTTTTATGTCAGCAGGTTGAAGCGACCCCAATAACAGGATGGTTCTGAATTGGACTGGGGTCCGGTATGCCAAAAGGTTGAGATTCACTGACATAGTTGACATTTTCACCATTTTGACATAATTTCAGTGGTGGGCATTGTCTGGCCAACCAAATGTTATTTTCTTGATCAGGTTAACCTCTTTTTTTTTTTTTTATATTTATTTGAATTAAAATAAGAAAATTACTCCTCGACAATTAATATACTACTTGACAATAGGTCACTGGAGATCAAATATAGAAAAAATGAAGAAGACACTTAGCATAATGTGTTCAAAATGTCTGCCACAGAAGAAAATTACATCACATGATGCTGGTCACATGGTTTTGTAATAAACCATTTTTTTATTTGTCAGTATTAGTAACATGACAGAACAGAGTGACTAAAATGAAATATTTTCTTATTTGAAAGAAAATTCAATTTAAAATCTAAACTTAAATCTATTTTTAAGGTATTTAGATATACAGTTTCAAATGTAATATAGATATAAATTATACATTTAATTTTATTTATTTTTTAAAATTTAAATTAGTTATTAATTTGAACTCAAGACTCAACGATTAAATATAAGTGTGATATTATATTATGTATACTCTTAAATGATAACACATGATATTTCTGACGAAAAAGGATAGAAAAAATATAATTATCATCAATGGTCTTGAAATGTTCCCTAAATTATAGAATGACCCAAATGTTTGTTCTCTTTTTGGAAATTTTAGGGAAAGGCATTTAGGAAAGTGGGCACAAAATCACTATGGAAGTATCATAAAAGTTGTCAATTTGTGGATGGACTACCCCTTTAAATTTAATAATGGATGTAAACACAGCAGCTAGACAAGATGTGTTTCCTCATGAGCAGAAATTCATATTCACTATCAAATCAGTTACTTGGAGAAAACAGTAACAAGGTATCTGCTGAACG
The DNA here is from genome assembly GCF_001515625.1 of Sinocyclocheilus rhinocerous. NCBI lineage: Eukaryota > Metazoa > Chordata > Actinopteri > Cypriniformes > Cyprinidae > Sinocyclocheilus > Sinocyclocheilus rhinocerous. The sequence continues at coordinate 1,385,599 of NW_015642825.1, forward strand.
TGTATGTGCTATGTGTGTGGTACAATGTTGATAGGTTGTCATAATGTTCGCTCCCCTTGAGGCTCTCCAGAGCTCTGGGCACCCTATTAATGGGTAATAAAACTCTCGCTCGAGCTTCTGAACACACACAGATCTATATAGAGCTCACTGAGAAGCATTAATAGGCTCAAATCATTCTGTCGCCTAACCATAACATGGCATAAAATCCGCATACCAGCTGCCTGTCAACAATATACATGTCTGAAAGAATGCAGAGAGGGGCACTGATTGGCTTTCATGCACATTTGACGCCAATTTTGAAGAATGAAAAGCTACAAGCATCTGACGATTACACCATCAGATAGTGTGTCAGTATTTACAAATCCCTTTTGGATGCATCATTAAAGCAAAATGGCACCAGATGTTCCAGTTGACCCTATGGAGGGCAGCCTGCTTTAAAGACATTTTTTATTACCGTCGTGACATAACGTTTGGCGTGTGACTTGCTCTTTGAGAAATGTAGATTATTTTCCCCATGACTTCTATTATCAGATAAGCATCACAAAGGTGGTGGAGTGGAAACATGCCCCTTGAGTGAAGGAATCTGGGTGGTATGAGACAGGATAAGCAATTTATAAATCAGAGGGAAGTATAGTATGTGAAAAAGAGGAAGGAATGTATGAAGTGATGTGTGGCATGACGTTTGAGGAGATAAGAAGCCTAGCGCTGCCTCCAGGCTTGAGAGACATCAGAAACCAACAGCATTCACAGAGCTCCCTATTTCTTTGCAATATAACAAACAAAATGGGTCTCTGTTAGTTACAAATTGAAATTACATACCAATTTACTAAAATTAATCCATCTTCCAATGTTGAGTACAAAAGAAAGGACATTTTACTGCTGTTCACAGAATGCATTTGCATTAAATTACATTGCTTTTCTATTGTTTTTTAATGTGAACATACTAGATAAATGTGTTTGACCATTGCATTCATATCTCGCATCTTTTACAAAACTGTATTATGAAAAATTTTGGAAATTGATCATTAAATACTGGCTGAATAAATGACTTCCAATTAATTTTCCCCAAACAAAAAGATGCATTGCGGTAATCATAGCTTAAGGTCTTCATTAAAATTAAAAATATATTCACCAGACATTTTTAATTGTCCTCAGTCAATCTAGTCATGAAGGAAAATCTGTCCTACATTCAAAAAACTGTATATGTGCATCTGAGAAAAACGTGGTATGAATTTAAATACGAATATGCAGCAAAGCTAGCAGAGCCGAATCAGCCGACGCCAAGACACAAAACAAACATTATTCCCAAGAGAAGACAGATATTCATTGCAATAAGTTGTACTCAAGACATGAGATATGAGTACTGGGCACAGAAATTATCCTCCAATGGTTTTGGTTTAGGACCTGGTATACATTTTGCATTGCATTTGAGTTCATGTTTTCATTGGTTTCATGTTTTACACAGTAACGTACTCGTGTCTGCCTCTTTTCAAAGCTTTTAGTCTTTTAATAACCCTTGTAATATGAAGCACGCCAAGCTTGTTATTTTCTCATTTATCCATTCATGTTTATCACTTGTGTCAAAAACTTTAAGCAGTCCTGCCCACTGAAAGCTGCATGGATACATTCACAATACTGTGATATATAAGCGATTAAGCAAAAGTTCCACTACCCTGCATCTTGTCTTTTTGAACAGAAAATGCATTCTGTGTCAATGGCCCTTAAGGCTGCATGCCCAATATACAGCATATGTGACAAAATATGTGACAAAAACTGTTTTTGTCATGCTACAGAGCTATACACTGGAAGAAGAAACACCTTGTTACAAAAAAAGCTACTACTGTCACTACTATTGTCATGCTAATAAAAATGTAAAAAAATATATATATATATTTGATCCAAATGTTCTAGTAATCAATTTTTCTAGTAATCTATTAGTCTGCATTTACATTGTGTGTATCTATTTTGACATGCCATGTTTTTGTCAATTGCAGCTTCAAAGTGAATCATGCATTTATGTGTATGTCACTTCCAAAACTTTGCAGCATGTAAATCAGTCCTCTTAGCAGCATGAAAAACAATACTTTTATTCAACGGATTATAGCTATATAGCCTCGAAAGTGCGAAAGACCGCTCAATTTACAATCTCTAAAGCTGTCACTCATCTCATTTGAGGGAAGTATAGTATGTGAAAAAGAGGAAGGAATGTATGAAGCGATGAGTGGCATGACGTTTGAGGAGATAAGAAGCCTAGCGCTGCTTCCAGGCTTGAGAGACATCAGAAACCGCCAGCACTTACAGAGCTCCCTAAACGCTTTCTCCTCTCCTTCACTTTGTTCATTGGATAAAAAACATGAAAGCAACAGTTACATGATTTTTTAGTTCAATTTGTTACTTAATCATTTTAAGCAAATAATGTGAGTGAACTTAAATGCATTCATGCAACCTTAAAGTAATGAAATGAACGAACGTGTGGGGTTGGTAAGATTTTTAATTCGTTTGAAAGAAGTCTCTTACTCTCACCATGGCGGCTTTTATTTGATCACAAATACAATAAAAACAGCAAGACTGTGAAATAACAGTTTTCTATTGTAATATATCTTAAAATGTAATTTCTTCCTGTGATGCAAAACTGAATTTTCAGCATCATTACTCCAGTCTTCAGTGTCACATGATCCTTCAGAAATCATTCTAATATGCTGATTTGCTGCTTTGGAAATATTTTTGTGGAAGCTGTGATAGTGTCAGACTCTGGTTCATGTTTTGTGTGTGTTTTGCTCCCCATGTGACTCCAATGCCCTTATATGGTCCTTCCTGTTCCTGTCCTCGTTTGTGTGTATTCCTCTCCAGCTTTTTGTCAATTGCAGCTTCAAAGTGAATCATGCATTTATGTGTATGTCACTTCCAAAACTTTGCAGCATGTAAATCAGTCCTCTTAGCAGCATGAAAAACAATACTTTTATTCAACGGATTATAGCTATATAGCCTCGAAAGTGCGAAAGACCGCTCAATTTACAATCTCTAAAGCTGTCACTCATCTCATTTCGCGATCTCACAATGTTCCATTAAAATCAATAAAGTTGTCTGCACTGCATAATGAATTGCTTACTTACATTGGGTGCTTCTCAACATCCCTCCTCATTTCCTCGCTCATCCGTCCTCCATCCTATGACCCGGAAACTGATCGAGCTCAGCCATCTTGAAGGACATCTCAATTCTCTAATTGCACTGCGAGGAGGCTTCCAGAGGTGTCATGAGCGAGGATACACAGGTGTATCCTTTGCGAAGTGTTTTTCATCGAAAAACCTGACGCACGTATAAATTCTCCTCCCCCTTCACATCTGTTCTAATGATTTAAATTTTTATTTTAACTTTGCAGTTTAAATAAACCATACATGTCATATATTTCAAACAGGGCATCTTGCTTTATTAATATTTATTATGAATGTCTAAAAAATAACAAACTTTAACAACATAAGGGCAGATCCCTTTAATGCAGCTGATGGCGCTTTGAAGTGACGCTAAAGGGAGCGAGGATATATCATTTCACTTGATTCAATTCCTCCATCCTTGCGTCTTTTCCTTGTGTCCTTCCCTCGCGTCCTGAAGGGGTGGAGCTAAGACGCGAGGAAAGGAAACGAGGATGCACAAATAAGAATTGAGAAGCACCCATAGTGTCATTATTAAGGAGAGAGGATTCGCAAGAGCGGGCATTACTCAGCACTGAACAAACTCCTGCGTTTTGGATGAGCAGTGAGTGGATTCTAACTTAACCCGTTGAGCGGTACGGTCCCACACATGGGATTTTTATTTCCGTGCCCCTGGGAGTACGGTCCCACATTTGGGATTTAGAACGTTCGGTGACGTCACATAACTGCCAAATTCAAACTGCGTTTTTTGCGATTTGGCTGACGCTGAGACGCCGCTGCACTTGTCATATTTAAGACATTTAAATACACATAAGTACTAGTAAAACAATGCATCTAGAGTTCGTAAAATACACACGGATGTTTATGGACGCAGCAATAACAATCAATTCAAATATAATTTGCCGACGTGTTTTATTAATATCAGATACACATAGTGTAAGTAACTATAAAGTTCACTCTATTCTTCTCCCAGTTCACCGGCCACTTACTTGCCCGGTGTCAGGGCCCCAGAATTCGCTCCAGTGTGGGCCCAGGAAGGGCTCCCAATCCCCCGTCCAGCCCAGGAAGGGCTCCCGATCCCCCCGTCGAGCCTAGTAAGGGCTCCCGATCCCCCCCGTCCAGCCTAGGAAGGGCTCCCGATCCCCAGTTCCGCCCAGGAAGGGCTCCTGGAGCTAAGACGCGAGGAAAGGAAACGAGGATGCACAAATAAGAATTGAGAAGCACCCATAGTGTCATTATTAAGGAGAGAGGATTCGCAAGAGCGGGCATTACTCAGCACTGAACAAACTCCTGCGTTTTGGATGAGCAGTGAGTGGATTCTAACTTAACCCGTTGAGCGGTACGGTCCCACACATGGGATTTTTATTTCCGTGCCCCTGGGAGTACGGTCCCACATTTGGGATTTAGAACGTTCGGTGACGTCACATAACTGCCAAATTCAAACTGCGTTTTTTGCGATTTGGCTGACGCTGAGACGCCGCTGCACTTGTCATATTTAAGACATTTAAATACACATAAGTACTAGTAAAACAATACATCTAGAGTTCGTAAAATACACACGGATGTTTATGGACGCAGCAATAACAATCAATTCAAATATAATTTGCCGACGTGTTTTATTAATATCAGATACACATAGTGTAAGTAACTATAAAGTTCACTCTATTCTTCTCCCTCCTGAACTGCCTGCACCACCATGGCCTCCTGTGTTCCCTACCCCGTCACGGCCTCCTGTGTTCCCTACCCCGTCCCGACCTCCTGTGTTCCCTACTCCGCCACGACCTCCTGTGTTCCCTACTCCGCCATGGCGCTTCCTGTTCCTGTCCTCGTTTGTGTGTATTCATCTCCAGCTGTGTTTCTTAATTTGTTCCCAGGTGTTCTCCATTGGTCCTGTGTATTTATAGTGTGTTCCAGTTCTTGTTCGTTGTCAGCCGTTGAACGTCGTGCTGATGTGTCGAGTCCTGTGATCCCCAGCCTTTGTTAATAAAACCCTTTTGATTTATTCTACTCCGTGTCTGAAATAAAAGCGATCCATCTGGCATACAGTGTTATTGTGGCCGCGGTGTGTCACGTGACAAGCATGGCGCGTCGCCATGGAAACAATAAGGGGAAACGTTCTAAAATAACTTGTGTTCTTCGTGTGTGTGAAACGTGACCGATAGGATGGGTTGATAAATAGAAAGTTTAAAAGAACCACATTTATTTGAAATCGAAATCTTTTATAACATTATATATGTCATTTGAGGTAATTCTGGATGGAACTGAATTAGGACACATGTTCTAAACCTGGATGTATATAGTTACTTTATTTTTTTTTACTTTAAAAAGAAAAAAAAAATGTGTACTTCGATACAATTTAACACATTTTGAGTATAATTTATATTTAAAACACATTAGGTGTTTATACATGTCTATATTTTGTAAAGACACTTGGATGCATAAAAACTCACTCTGGGGGGACCGCTAGAATATTTTAAACTCACCAGTGAAAGGGTTAAACACCTCTGACTGAATGGAGCGTTTGCTAAATCTGTTTCACCAATAATATCATATCATTGCAGTATCAACTGAGTGCCTTTGCTTTCATTTCAGGTAGCTTATATTTAAAATTTACTTTGTGATTTTTTTTTACCCATGTTTTAATTTTTTTTAACAAAAAATTACCTGTGATCAAACCCCCCACAGTGCTGCTGCGGACCCCCGGTTGAAGACTCTTGAACTACATCTTGGATGGCCTGAGGGTGAGTACATTAACAGCAAACTTTCATTTTTGGGTGAACTATCCCATTAAGTTCACACAGATGTGCTGGCAAAATACTTTTTTTTTTTCAATTTTGAAAAGTATATCTCTTGTTTTTAAAACCTCAAAAATAATTTGAACATAGTTCTTTAAAATGTACACACTTCAAATGTATGAATGCAAGGCAATGACAATACAATGTCTGTTCTCCCAGAGCTGTGGAATGTTTAATCTGTGTTGATTGAGGAAATCAGCAAAAGAGCGGAAACCTCAGAGAGAACCGAATCAATGCCTACAGATGGCTGCTCACCCGGTATTATGCATGTTGTGTGTGTGTGTGTGTGTAATGACTGGTGAAACCTTTGACCCCAAGTATGTAATTGAACTGAGGCTGCAATCAGAACACAGCGGCTCAATCAAAGCACTCTGCGAGCCGACCTCAGGTCATTCAGTACACGCTGTCCCTTTGGTTGGCTTTCGCTGCAAAAAATATGCTATATGATTGTACTCAAATGAATGTTCACAATAAACATAAAATGGAAAACAATTTAATTCATAATTTATAATAATAAATCGCACTGACCCCTAACATTGTATATTAGCCTTTTTAATTTCAATTTAAATTGAAGTATAAAGTTAAAACTCAAAAACATTTTTTAATGCAAGTCATATGTCCTTTAATCTTATGTTCATCATGTTTCCTTTTGTTTGGTGTCTTAAACTTCTAACAATACTTACCATCACATGACAACTCATAAGACCACAAAAAAAACAAAAAACCTACATATAGACCTTCACATGAAAAGCAACTAACTCATAATTTTGAGTCTGAGAAACTCATATTGACATCACAAGATTGATAAAGTCATATTATAATAAAAATCATTATTATTTATTCATGCCTCAGTGCATGCTGGGAATCCCAGCACTCTGAGAAACCTGTATCTGTTCAGTTAGTTAGATCTTACATTAAAGTTAGCAAAATGCATTAAAAACCTATTATAATGGAAAAGCTGCTTTGAAATACATCACTCATGCTCCTATTTTAGTTATTGGAACTTTCTAATAGTAAGTAAAAAAAAAAAAAAATATATATATAATACAATAATCAAGTAAATATTAGGTTATTTTGTCAGCATTACAGGTGAAACATACACACACACACACACACACAAAATATTGTGAGAAATGTCTGTTTTTTGTCCATAAAATGGAAGTCAATGGGGACCAAAACTGTTTGTTTGCACAACTGGTTACTAACATGCTTCAAAATATCTTCTTTTGTCTTCCACAGAAGAATGAAAGTCATACAGATTTGGACTGACATGAGGGTAAGTAAATGATGGAGTATGTAATTGAACTGAGGCTGCAATCAGAACACAGCGGCTCAATCAAAGCACTCTGCGAGCCGACCTCAGGTCATTCAGTACACGCTGTCCCTTTGGTTGGCTTTCGCTGCAAAACACCACATTCCATGATGGAATGCTTTCTAATTACTCATTTAAATTAATTAGCAGCTTTTGTGTCACAAGTGCATATTATATGTCTGAAAAGGGCCTTGATATAAAACTATCCATTTAAGCAAGTTATGAGAAACTGAAAACGGAAATTCAATGCCATTAATAATGTCATAAATTATATATATAAATTATATAATTCTCAGAAAGCAAGTTAGTTTTGGCTTTCATAACTTTTAAAGTATGCATGAAGTAAACATCAGTGTTGGTATTGTAAACAACAACTAAAACTAAAACTATTAAAAATTGTTTTCGGGAATTGGAATAAAGATGAAATAAAATAAAATATTAATATTAAATGAAAAACTTAAATGTAAATTATAAATGTTTTTTTTAAATATACATATAAATAAGTTCCAATAAGTTTTAGTACACTATAAAATAATTTTGAAGTATACTAATAAAACTAAAACAGAAATAAAAAAATCAAGTAAATATTAGGTTATTTTGTCAGCATTACAGGTGGAACATACACACACACACACACACACACAAAATATTGTGAGAAATGTCTGTTTTTTGTCCATAAAATGGAAGTCAATGGGGACCAAAACTGTTTGTTTGCACAACTGGTTACTAACATGCTTCAAAATATCTTCTTTTGTCTTCCACAGAAGAATGAAAGTCATACAGATTTGGACTGACATGAGGGTAAGTAAATGATGGCATAACTATCCCTTTATGAATCTAAGAACCATTTTCAAAGAGGATTTTGCTGCTTCGGATATCCGTCTCTGGCCATATCAGTGGATTCCTTAGAATTGCACATTTGTGATGTTGACACTTTCTACACAGTGGCTACGTTTACATGCACAATTTTTGGTTCAATCGGACTGAATTCATTCCGATTGATGAATCTGAATGTAGTGTTTACATGAACGCTAAAGAAAGTGATCAGGTTGATGTGCGCGCTTTTATGTCACAAGCTTCAAATCGGAATTGATTTTTTTTGGACATGCGCACACTGCAAAAATATAGAGTTTCTCGCTGTTTGCACATAATAACCACTCTCCTACACGGTTTATTTATTTGTTTTTAACAGCAGAATTAAAGGTGCAATAGGTGATTGTCTTCAGAAAATTTTTTTGTTATGCTGGTTGAAAATGAATAAATACTATAAAATATATAAATAATATATAAAATATACAAAAATAACACTAGACATAGTGCATAATATATTATAAGGTCTAAAGGTTAAAGGTCTTGTGACATGGACTCTTGATTTTCCATTAGCAGAAGACAGACTAACATCTGCTGTGAGTCAGTGGAGGGACTTTGACTTGAATGGTCTATGTAATATGATTTCATGTAATTAGGCCAAATGATACTCGAGTCCTACGTTTCCTTTTCAGTGTGAGAGCCGTGTCAAAAATTCCAGACTTGAGACTGAACTCGAAGTGAAAACATGCTTTTTTTCTGAGAACAATGGCAGCAGATCAAGTTAAATTCAAGTCTTCCTCAATCTACTCGTTATATAATAAACTATTTATTATATAATTGTACGATTCATAAACACTACTATTTTAACAAACTATTACTATCACCGGTAAAATAAAACATGTTTCAAATATTAAGGCAGCCAGAAAAGAGGAAGTAAATTTTTTTTGCTGCAATCTCTGTTTTATTTATTATATACAGAGACATTTAACGCCAGAAAGTGAAGTTATGCAGCCCTGTGTATTATTTCTCCCAAAAAAACCGGATGAGAATCCGAAACAAGGACTGGTGGGAGGTTGTCCTGCACCACTTCACAGTAGCCGAGTGAAAGGAGAGTTTTATAATGACAGGACATGCATTTATACAACACTTTATTCAAAATATAGAGCCGCTCGTTCTGTGCGTCATACGTCATTACGCTATTTCTGCGTCATTGCACATGCGCAGTTCTTTCAGTTTCG
>NW_015642825.1:1395291-1405667 GCF_001515625.1 Sinocyclocheilus rhinocerous
TACATGAAGGCTTTTCAGTCCGATTGAGCCGTCAATCCGATTACAAATGGATTATTTGGTTGCATGTAAACGTAGCCAGTGAGATATGATACAGTGTGGGTGAAGATCTGGAGCTTAAGCAAACAAGCACTGTTGTTTCCTGTCAGACATGGACTATTTCTGTTAATAAAGGACTCAGAGCTCCATTCAGCTTTCATTGATGCACAAACAATTGCGTAGTTTTCCAAGAACCCAGCAGGACACCAAAGGAGTAATTAACAAGCTGCTAATTACCCACTGAAATGAAACGCAAAGAGGCTATGTATAAGTGTTTATGAGCGGGTGAACTGCTAAACTAATAAAAAAAAAACACCCATTGTTGCCAGAGACACTGTTAAACAATGATGAGCTTGTACACTCGTTTATAACAATTAACCATTAACCTGTGTATTGTGTGTCAAAGACAAGATCACATGCCGGAGAAGAGATCGGACGGCCTATTTTAAGACATTTATCACTACCGACATGACATAATATTCAGTGCATGACTCCCTCTTTGACACTACTTTTTCTTGGTAACCTTGATGAATGGTAACCTTTCATGACTTCAGAGATTTCTTAAAGGAAAACCATACTGGTGCCTCCAGACTTGAGAGACAAAAGAAACCTACAGAATCCTGAAAAATGTATCACCTTTTCCACAAAAATATGAAGCAGCACAACTGTTTTCAACACTGATAATAATCAGAAATGTTTCTTGAGCAGCAAATCAGTATATCAGAATGATTTCTTAAGGATCATGTGGCACTGAAGACTGGAGTAATGATGCTGAAAATGCAGCTTTGATCACAGAAATAAATTCCATTTTAAAATATGTTCAAATAGAAAATTTGAAATTGTAATAATATTTCACAATATTATTGTTATTACTGTATTTTCGATCAAATAAATGCAGCCTTGGTGAGCAGAAGAGACTTACTTCTGAATGGTATTGTACATCTCAATTTTCTCTATTTTGGATAAAATATTAATCTAACAATTCATCATATTAGTAATATTGCATCGTATTAGTTTTATTTTAATCACAATTTAGTGGACATAAAAGTATATATTTGTTCTTTTAATTAGTTTTGATTGGATTTTCTAACATGAAAAACTGTCAATTCTTCTTTTTTTCTTTTTCTAGTTTGAATATTTCTTTTTTTTTTTGCAATATTGTTTCAATCAGTCAATGTATGTTTTTCCCCCAAGGTCACTTTCCATCCTATTAGTCTTTTGTAAAAACCTACAACTAACAAAAGACATCCTCCTCCAGGAAGTGACATCACTTTTAGTCAGAAAACATCATGGATTTAATGAATTCTGTCATGTTTGAGGTATTCGCTGGTTTATAAACAACCCAATTAAAACAAAACATTCCATCTGTTTGACAAAATGAACAAAAAAAATCTGTTCACACATGTAAGCGAACAATCCCTCACTGAACGCTAAATAATTTGAGCTCTTTATCTTTCATCCACTTAATTTTCTCAGTTATAATGAAATTTTAAGAGAACTTGATCAAAACAGTTTGCTATATCTTATAATAGAAGCACTTGAATTTGGTTATTTTAGTGATACCGCATAACAAGAACGGCCCGTGTCATTCAGCTAACGTTTAAACTCTGGGAAACCAGAAAAAAATCCATCCAGTAAGAATTACCTCGAACACGAGTCATGTCACTTCACTCGAGCTGCACAAATGAAATGCTAAAAAGGTCTGTTTTCCCCTGGGCTGACAGATAAGTGGAGAGCAGTGGATGGAGACGGACGGTTTCTGACCTGAGCTGCCGGTCCTTGCAGACGGCCACCATAACCAGCAGGTTGCCCAGGACGCTCATGAGCATGACCAGTGACAGGAAGCTGATGAGAGCAACCCTCTTCGCCAACCCGTTGCTGTGGGAACAGAGGGAAGACACAGACTTACTGAAAATCATTTGATCGTATGGAACGATGAAAATACTGATAAGTGTCGATTCAAAAAACTTCTATCCACCAAAAAAGGACAAAGACTGCTGGTGAAACAACGCAGGTCTCTGGAAGCCCAGTACTGCGGTGTGGCCGTTTCCAGCGATCATGTTGTCTGGCACGTCACGTATTCAGCCCTATGTTGTTATTCAGTTGCTAGTGATATGAAGGTTGGAAGGAAATTTGTCCTCAATTGCCGGGAAAGCGTCCAAGAGTCGAAGCGCTAATAATCTAAACTTGAACTAAGGCCCTTCATTTTCATTAATTCTCTGTGCAAACAGGCATTAACGTGTTCTGATTTCACAGCAACACTCGTGAAGGACAAATATGCTGATTAAAGGCACAAAGTGCACGGTGTGAATTTACCGAGATCAATTAACAACTGACCCTCGCAGAAGCAGCCATTTGCAATTCTAAATGTGCAACAGCAAAGCGAATTCTCCTAATAAATCTTAATAAGATCAGAATCGGTGAATTTTTAAAGCAAACTAACTTTCAGGTATCCACAAACTCTCGCTAGTTATGGTGTGAATAATGAATGACTTGTCAACATGGGTTCTGATTACATGGCTCTAAAATCATAAACTGCTTCATTTTAATGTATTGAGTGCAACAGTGCCTTCCAAAATTTCCAACAGCCTTGGTTCTTGAAGTATTTTTCCCATAGCAATTAAAAAAAAAGTCTTTTTTAAAGGAGAATCACAACATTACAAACTTTGAAAATTGGACAAAACGACAAAGGTACAAGAGCGTGCACTTAAAGGCTTAATGTTGGAAAGAACTAGAAAGAAATATGCATATATATATGAGAGTGAGACTGACTTGATTACATAATTTGTGGTACTTTATGGGAGTGGTCGGAACTAAAGTGCTCTTTTGGCATGCTTTGCTCACTGCAACTCTGATGGGTGGAATTTTCTGTAAAGCATCATGGGTAATGTAGTTTTTCACCACAAATTCCAATATTAAACATGATTTAAAAAAAAACAAACAGGTTAAATAATGCAAACACATGGGTTCAAAAATCATATACAACTGATTAACAACCTCAGAGCTCACAACATGTCTCGACCAATCATGGCGTGCAAAGGCGGGATCTACAGAAAACGGTCAAAGCAATGCAAATGCACACACATTTAATGCATGAGTTCTGTAGAGAGAATGTCAATAGGTAAACAAGGCCAAAACCCAGACATTTTAGGCAATTTAGAAATCCTGAGCAGGACATGTCCAAGAAAAAGAGAATGTATGGTCACCTTACGTATTGAAAAAATGAATGGGGTTTTTACATCCAGAAGCCAACTCTACTTCAGTTGTCATGCTGCCACAGAGAATGATGGGACATGTAGTTTTGTCAAATAAGCCTGACACCTCATAAAACACATAAATGAGTAGCGTTTCTGGCAAGCCATATCGCTATTTTTCACAAAAAGCTAAATTGTACAGTTAACACTGACAAAGTAAACTAAATTATGGCCCACACCAGTTGACATTCTTCCACCATGATTCTTTCATTGTCATGTTCCCAACTCAGAAAGCCAGGGAAATGTTCCTTCACCTTGCAAACTTTGCCCAAAGCAAACTTTGGAAAACATCTTGCAATTTAATCTGACACGCCGCCCCAATAAATCATACGCTGCTAGCCGTGGCCTTTGCTTATTCTGTTCTATTTGACAATTTCCTCTGTTTTCTCCAAGACCAATAAGTGAGCAGACACCCTGCAGAATCATGAGAAATCAGCAGTGACCATGCCGAACAAATCATCCGTGGCTTTCGTAGCTTTGATAGTGACTATGCATTAGATATATTCCACAAGTCAGTGAGTTTCAGACCTCATTCAGCCATAGCAAATAGAATCATATGAAAGGCCACACACACAATGCACATGACCTTCAGCACCGGGAGGGAGGGCAAATTGAAATACTCGATGTACAGTAAATCAGTGTAGATTGATTCTATATAATAATAAAGCAAAGTGTTTTAAAGGGTATAAATTCAATCTCTTCAAGGTTGTTGATCCCATGATCTACATCAGGCTGGTTTCACTGGAGCACCGTGCTATTTGCTGATTCCTCAGGCGAAGTATTTTAGGTGAATGAGAAAATACACATGAGACGACGAGCACACTTTAGAAGTGCACATACGAAGGCTTGCTTTCCATACACTCAAGGTGTGATATAATTTCCCCAATTCCATTTGCAGATGAACACTCCGCATCCCTGAATGAATACGGCATCTCAATGGAATTGATTCACTTCGATCTCATCCAATAGGCTCGCATTGGGAAACGTGTTTCCTGATTATTATAAATCATCATTTTTTTTTTCTTCCCGTTCTGTGGATTGACAGTAATTAAATGGGAAATCTGTAAATAACTTGCACCTGGGAATGGGTCGGGCTACGTGTCAATCGTGTCTTTTATAAGGGCGCATGTGACTCTTCCATCCGTGAGGACAAAAGTGTCTTTTGGGATGAATGTAAACGAGTGCGGATCTCCAAAGGATGACTGGCATGGACCCAAATGTGGATCATTCAGGGCTTGTAAGCATCATATTTCTGGGTAATTTAAAGGCATTTGCAGATGGAGCATGACCAGTGACAGGAAGCTGATGAGAGCAACCCTCTTCGCCAACCCGTTGCTGTGGGAACAGAGGGAAGACACAGACTTACTGAAAATCATTTGATCGTATGGAACGATGAAAATACTGATAAGTGTCGATTCAACAGGACTAACAATAACACAGACATTTCAGTTCCGGAAGACTGATGCATAATTGTGAGTGAAGAAATGCTTTTAGGAGTATATTTAATGCATTTAGAGCAGTGGTTCTCAAAGTGTGGTGCGCGCCCGCCAGGTGGGGGCACACGAGTATTGCAGGGGGGGCGCGGGTCATCAGCAGAAAAAGAAAAGAAATAAAACAGTAAACAGCCAAAGCAGATGTCATGCCATCAACTCTGAACGTATTTGGGAGGCTGTCAGAAACCTTTACCCATGATGAGATGTTTGAAAATATGTCAAAGCTCAGATTTTCTCTCCATTTTGACACATGTTAGATTCATTTGAAACAAGCAAATGGACGTATCTGTGAAGAGGCCTATAGATTTATGTACTGCTGTAGACATATTGGGCCATTCTTCTCCAAATGTGGATCATTCAGGGCTTGTAAGCATCATATTTCTGGGTAATTTAAAGGCATTTGCAGATGTCATGAAGAGCAGGCAAAAGCACGCACATCGATCTCAACTGGGTGCTCGACCAAAAAACAAGTAGAAATATTTTAGATGCAAAGTCGGCAACACCAAAGCTCCAAAAGTATCAATTCACTTCGATCTCATCCAATAGGCTCGCATTGGGAAACGTGTTTCCTGATTATTATAAATCATCATTTTTTTTTTCTTCCCATTCTGTGGATTGACAGTAATTAAATGGGAAATCTGTAAATAACTTGCACCTGGGAATGGGTCGGGCTACGTGTCAATCGTGTCTTTTATAAGGGCGCATGTGACTCTTCCATCCGTGAGGACAAAAGTGTCTTTTGGGATGAATGTAAACGAGTGCGGATCTCCAAAGGATGACTGGCATGGACTCAAATGTGGATCATTCAGGGCTTGTAAGCATCATATTTCTGGGTAATTTAAAGGCATTTGCAGATGTCATGCCGTCAACTCTGAACGTATTTGGGAGGCTGTCAGAAAACTTTACCCATGATGAGATGTTTGAAAATATGTCAAAGCTCAGATTTTCTCTCCACTTTGACACATGTTAGATTCATTTGAAACAAGCAAATGGACGTATCTGTGAAGAAGCCTATAGATTTATGTACTGCTGTAGACATATTGGGCCATTCTTCTTGTCATGCTGAGTAAAAGTGTAATAATTTCACATTTAACCACTATAATAATCAGTGGTGTATTCTTAGGCAAGCATCACTATTACTATTGCTCATATTTAACGCATTTAAACCCATATTTGCAAGAAACAAAATAGTGACCATCTAAAAGGAGTTGTTGATGTATTTGTCAAGAAAACATTTTTACATGGATGGTGTTAATAGCCATCATTGTTGAAGGGCTCTAGTCACATAACTATGTCAGAGCTCCACAAAAAGAAGTATGCCAACCCTGTCAAAAAACATATATTTTAACATCATATTTAACAATTATATATACGTGTGTGTAACGCTAGTGAAAATACTGAGAAAAATACTTTGTTAGTTATTTGTTAGCTTTGTTTGTTATTCTATTGACTCAGTATACTTAGTTTCCCACCAGATATGACTGTGACCAAGAATAAACCACATACTTTGACTTACTTCTTAAAAAGTTTTTAGAGAAGGCATGCAGTTTGTTTCATTGGCCGATCTTGAAGAAGAAATATAAATGTGCTCACTTAGCTGGGCACAATTACAGTGCATTAAAGGATAGAGCCAAACTATATGTAGCGATCAGAATATCATCTTTAAACCTTTTGACTTGAGCCAGGAAGCAACCACCAGAAAACACCCTAGGAATCACTTAGCAAAGCCCTGGAAAGCACCCAAAACACCCTCACACCGTAGACGAACACCACACACATTTTCTTCAGAATTCATTTTAACAGAGAGTCCTCCATTAATCAACATGTTGCCTGAGACTATAAAGTGTTGGAACAACTTATCTTTTGATCAACTAAACTAAATCGTTCCTCCAAAAACAGCATCAAAGACTCACTGCTGTTTGTTTCTGACCATGTTATCATTATTTCAGCTGGAAATCTCCAGGGCGAGGTGGACTACGGTTAGATTTATCGCTGCCAAGCAGATCCAGTAGAAAATCGAAGAAAGCAGGGCTCCTGTTTAAGCAGCGCTGGGTTTCCCCGTCCCCTGAGGCCTTGCACTGACCGCTCCGAGCCACTGGAGAAATGCCAGCTCACACTGAGGTGACGCTTTCTGGTCTTTCTGCCTCGGCTAACACAAAAATGTACATAATACACAAGAGACCATGCACCTTTAGTTATAGAGATCGTTTATAAAGCAGGGCTAGTCTTGTGTAACACAAAGTGAAGTTGTATTGTATGGAACAATAGGGTTTACGTGACAGAGGCATAAATTGTGCATGACTTCTCTCGACTGCATCTCATTAAGAGGGAGTCAGGTCATCTATTTCAAAGACCCGTCGCCCCGCTCATTGCAGCAGTTCACAGGTCGCTTCAATAGTAAAGTTCCCAACAGCGGGGTAATTTGCAGGTTGAGTTACAGAGATCAAAAGGCTGTGGCGTCTCTAAAATAGCATGTCTGAACATGTTCAAGCAGAGAAAGGAAGGAAGAGCATCCTCTTGTCTGAGTCCTTCATTCTAAGTTAATGTTAACTTTAAGGCATCTCTTCTATGGGCGCTTTGGGCTGTGTGGTCTTTTAGAAAATAATCTTGACTAAAACACTTTTCACACGGTCATTACATTATTTAATTTGTCTTTTAAAAACAACAGTGGACAATACTTGCATTGCAGAGGAATTCTGTCATTTCTGTCATTTTTCTGAGACATAATTTTCTCCACACATCAAATTACATGTCGTGTTTGATATGATTCTTTAGTGGAAATGGCAGTGATGAAATTACAATTTCACTGCTTACATTTAACAATAAAAACTTTTTTTTTTTTCTTTATTTCCTTCACACATCTCATATTTCATCTCAAGATCTTCACTAACACTGTAACTCTAACACCAAATATACTAACTTACTAACTTTTGATAAAACTTTCATGAAGAGAAACTGTCAATCAGCATGTATGCCACAACTGAGAGATAGCTAATTTGTGCAAAACCATACACTATAAAAAATGAGTGTAATTTTAACTGTAAAATATTGTAAAAACACTACAGAAAAAAAAAAAAAACGGTTAATAGGTTAACAGTAAATTCCCGTACCATATACAGGGAAAAACTATAAAAGATCTAACCAGACATTTCAAGTAATTTTACAGTAAAATGCTGTTAATTGTACAGTTTTTAGAAGTAAAAAAGAACATCAATGTATAATTTAAGTCAAAATCTGTAAAATGATATTCCCAGAGTTCCTTGCGTGACACTCCACATTTGAAAGTATTGTATTTTGGTTAAATAATCATCATTCTTAATAGCTTTTGTTATCAGTTATTTACATTAGGGTTTTATGTTACATCTTCTGTTGTTTAATGAATATTTATTGCATTATTTAAGTGCCATGAGTGTTACCATTATGGTGTTTTGTGTTTGCGTGAATAACTCTGTGCACCTTCTGTATATTAGTACATACTTCAGCTTGTGGAAAAGCTACTTGTGATGATCTTTGATTCTTCATGTGGCTTTCTCTTTTAGCACCTGCATTATTATGGTGGTTGTCAGTATATGTTGAAGGTACAAAATAGATTTTAGTAGCAGTGTGCATTGTTGAATTTACTGGTTTACATTCACATTTTCTTGTTTGTAAATGTACAGTTTGTTCTGAAAATGTGTTTACAGTTTTTCTGTATTTTTTACAAAATTATTCTGGCAACCACAGCTGCCAAAATTAATTTGTAAAAATTATGAAATATTTTTTATACAGTGTAATTAAAAAAAAGAAAAGTCTGGGAGAAAGGTAAAACAACAAAAAAAAAAGTAAATAAATAAATGCTGTTGTAAATAACTAACTAAATAAAATAAATATCATTGCAAACAAACAAACAAATAAATAAATACATGTCATTGCAAAAACTCTCCAAAACTGTCCAGAGTGACCTGCATATAACAAGAAGATAATTAAAATAAAATAAAATAAAATAAAATAAAATAATGTTTTAATAAAATCAACCACTGGGAAATAAAACTGCCTCAAACATACTGAAACACCCATTAAAATAGATTCAACTGAATCTTCTTGCATGCTCGGAGTTACCTCTCACGATGACAGACGACAGCCTCTAATTATTAAATTATGATCTTTAAATTTAATTCTGCAGTGGTACCCATCATTCATTCTAAATGTATGCCTGCTCTGATTAACGTTACCACACAATTATAGTCTCAAAACACAACATCAAAGAATTCCTCATCTAAGTATGCCAAAGACCCGTAATAACCTCTGCTGTCTTCTTCAGCATAAACTGCAGTCACTTCCAAGACACTCTGGAGAGATTCTTCAAGAAGAGTGGTGATCCAGAGTGCCGTTCACAGTGACAGAGGGATAAGGAGTACGGCATTCCCCAGAGAGAGGGACATTCTGCAGATAAGCTATAGAAAGGAGGGGGATATTGTCATGTGGTTTGTTGTGATATCGAGCACCCGGTGATATCAGTGATGCTTGCCGGTATGAATGAAAATGTTTGGAGAGACAATGCATCCTCCACGATGAAGTGTTACGCTTTGGGTGCAGTGATGATCACACACTCAGACTGCGGTGTTGTGTTTCCTCAATGGGGGATTTGACAGCTTTGTTAGACATGCTAGAACTCAGAGAGCTGGATTGCCACCGGAGCTTGTCTTGCTTTACCGTGCTTTCATTTGGATTGTAAGAAAAAAATGGTTCCTGAATGAATCTTCCTTTCTTTTTTTCACATTTCAAATCCAGTAGTGGTACTAACAAAAGAGTCCATCAACAGTATAATACCGTAGGTAATCACAGCCATGCTGATAGATATAGATACATCCTGATATACAGCCATATTGCACAACTACGAGTGTGATATTGTGTTTATACAACAGCTCAATGCACAAGTAAATAAATAAGAAACAACCACAGAGCGTCTTTAAAAAAATCATTCTGTATGCAGAACTACTTCCTTCCGCCAATCAGATTGAAAGTTTAACAGCTGAGCCCAAGCCTCCGTTACTAATTTGAAAACGTCACTTCAGAACTAGTAACGAAGGAACGTTGAGTTGTTTCATTAAAAGCTTATTAGAGTATTATGAGTGATTGAGTGTGATTACCTGCATCTGATACAGAATTCATTCTTCAGCTCAATCTCATATTCACAATAAAACATTAGTTTGAATGTCTGCTGAGGAAAGCGATATCTTTTTCGTACTATCCTTTTATCTGTTAAAGGTGGGGTAAGCGATTTTTCAAAAACACTTTAGAAAACTTTACCCCAACTTTATGGGGATTTTCGTCTTGGAGCTCACATCTCCGAAAATGCCAAAGCACATTTTCAAATAGGTGTTACAGGTGTTAGATCTTTATTAAACAAACTGCATATTTGAAGTTTAAATAACTACATTCTCGCCTAAAAAACAAACAAACAAAAAGGAAAGACCTCTCCAGGGGCGGTTCTAGACCACAGTAACTGGGGGGGCCAGATAGGGGCCATTTGTACTTTTAGGGGGCACAATTTTAAAATTCATCTTAACCTACTTTAAGTATTATTCATTCATTCATTTTTCACCATGTCATG
>NW_015642825.1:1405737-1407682 GCF_001515625.1 Sinocyclocheilus rhinocerous
AATTAATATCTTACTTACATTCGTACATCTTCACTTTGTTGTTTCTGATGAGAGAATTCACCAGAGAATTCAGTCAGCGAGCGCGCGCGGTGACGAAACAGCATGTTTCAGCGATGACTCATCTGATTGGTCCTTGCATTCATAAGCTCAACAGAATTGTATGTGATTGGTTATAATGCGCAGGGCTTTAAAAACGTGTGTGTCTCTGGCACTGTGCCAGCCAGCGAACGCAGATTTGAATTTAGCAGCTGGTGATGTTTTTCTTTATATATACTGTATATATATATATAGTTTACAGGACAAACTGTGCATTTCACCCAAAATTGTTTGCTGTGATATGATTCCAAATATAGGGGGGCCAAAGGGGGGAACAAGCTTGTTGACAGGGGGGCACTGCACCCCCCAGAACCGCTCCTGGACCTCTCAGCAATCAGATTCGAGGACCAGAAGTAACAGTTGTATATAAAATTCCGCTCACATTCATAAATTATCAGTTATTATTAGAACCATTACACCTTTACTCAGCACTCTGATCGTAAACATAAACATAACAGCACCGTAACACTTCACTGACAACAACATGAAGACCACTGGATGCTGAGGAACACATACTCAGTGCTATTTATAAATGTCATTACTGTGTTGTTTAGTGTTGTGAGACTCCAGTGATGTTACAGGATACTGAGGGTTTGTAAACAGATACCGGAAGAGGGAAAGCTGATGCCAACATAGGAAAACCATATTTCCTTTGTCCTGCTGAGCAAACAGGCCTGAATCCTCTGGAGAACTTCAAGTCCCCAAATTCTTGAAGTAGCTTCCCCAGAAATCACAAGAAAAATCACATTCCTGTAATTTCTGAGGGAACCAGTGAATTTACAGCAGTGACATTTCGAAAAAGGAGGCCGCTGAGGTGAACATATGCTTGGTATATCAATGTTGCACCAAGCAAGTGAATTCTTACAAAGGCCTCAGCCAGGGTTAAAGGGGTCATATGATGTTGCTAAAAAGAACATTATTTTGTGTATTTGGTGTATTGAAATGTGTTAATGCGGTTTAGGGTTCAAAAAACACATTATTTTCAACATACTGTACATTATTGTTTCTCCTCTATGCCCCGCCTTTCTGAAACGTGTCGATTTTTAGACATGTGGGGGTGTGTTAGAAACAGACCGTTTTAGGTAGGCGTGGTTGACTCTTAACTTTTATAAAGAATATCTCTTTGGATTTGAGACTTTAGTCTTTGCAACTTTACAGATCTTCTTTATGCACCAAGAGCTTGTAACACTCCAAAGAGAAAATAAAAATTGAAATCGCATCATATGACCCCTTTAAAACACTTTTCATTGATTTATGCATGAACCAGGTCTATATATAAACCATCTTGGGCCTTGAAGTCAGCTAAAACATGCTAAAGGAACAGACAGATGACGGTGCTCTAACCTCTCATTGGTATCTACTTCTTCCATCTCAGGCATCTGGCCGGTGGAACTCAGATTCATGTACCCGTAGATGCGGAGCGACACTGCAAAACAAGGAGAAACAGAGATTACGGTGATGGAGCGTTCAGGACACAGCATCTATATCTAACTCATAAATCATCAGTTCATTTCATGCAGGCTGTTGGCATGATTTGCTGTTGTAGTTTTCTCTGTACAGATGACAAAAATAGCTGCTCAATGAAATTGGGTCAGCCTAAATTTAAAAGGTAGGAAAATATATCCTAATATAGTGGTTTGCCACCACTGTAACCCTCAGACCGCCCGTGCTACTGCCCGAAGTAGTCCACGCCTGGCTGCCACCAGGACGAACACTAGATTATAACTCAACAGCATCCATCCATTCACATTCATTATGTAGGAAAGAGTACAAAAGGACTACAAAAGGGTGCATTGAGGCAGTGCTCATGTTTATTCAACGAAGTCAAACGCCACAAATAAATCAATGT